>NW_024608736.1:0-77746 GCF_018296145.1 Oncorhynchus tshawytscha | reverse complement strand
GAGGGGTGTCTGTCTGTCTGTCTGTCTAGTGATCTACCAGATCTGTCTGGAGGTAGGAGGGGTGTCTGTCTGTCTGCCTGTCTAGTGATCTACCAGGTCTGGAGGTAGGAGGGGTGTCTGTCTGTCTGTCTGCCTGTCTGTCTGGGAGGTAGGAGGGGTAGGAGGGGTGTCTGTCTGTCAGCCTGTCTAGTGATCTACCAGATCTGTATGGAGGTAGGAGGGTGTCTGTCTGTGTCTGTCTTGATCTGATCTGTCTGGAGGTAGGAGGGGTGTCTGTCTGTCTGTCTGTCTGTCTGTCTGTCTGTATGGAGGTAGGAGGGGTGTCTGTCTGTCTGCCTGTCTAGTGAGGTAGGAGGGGGTCCAGTCTGTGTGGAGGTAGGAGGGGTGTCTGTCTGTCTGCCTGTCTAGTGATCTACCAGATCTGTCTGGAGGTAGGAGGGGTGTCTGTCTGCCTGTCTGTCTAGTGATCTACCAGATCTGTCTGGAGGTAGGAGGGGTGTCTGTCTGTCTGTCTGTCTAGTGATCTACCAGATCTGTCTGGAGGTAGGAGGGGTGTCTGTCTGTCTGTCTGTCTGGAGGTGATCTGTCTGTCTGTCTGTCTGGAGGTAGGAGGGGTGTCTGTCTGTCTGTCTGTCTGTCTGTCTGCTGGAGGTAGGAGGGGTGTCTGTCTGTCTGCCTGTCTAGTGATCTACCAGATCTGTCTGGAGGTAGGAGGGGTGTCTGTCTGTCTGTATGGAGGTAGGAGGGTGTCTGTCTGCCTGTCTAGTGATCTACCAGATCTGTCTGGAGGTAGGAGGGGTGTCTGTCTGTCTGTGTGGAGGTAGGAGGGGTGTCTGTCTGTCTGTCTGGAGTAGGTAGGAGGGGGTGTCTGTCTGTCTGTCTGTCTGTCTGGAGGTAGGAGGGGTGTCTGTCTGTCTGTGGGAGGTAGGAGGGGTGTCTGTCTGTCTGCCTGTGTCTGGAGTGATCTACCAGATCTGTCTGGAGGTAGGAGGGGTGTCTGTCTGTCTGCCTGTCTAGTGATCTACCAGATCTGTCTGGAGGTAGGAGGGGTGTCTGTCTGTCTGCCTGTCTGTCTAGTGATCTACCAGATCTGTCTGGAGGTAGGAGGGGTGTCTGTCTGTCTGCCTGTCTAGTGATCTACCAGATCTGTCTGGAGGTAGGAGGGGTGTCTGTCTGTCTGCCTGTCTGTCTGTCTGTCTAGTGATCTACCAGATCTGTCTGGAGGTAGGAGGGGTGTCTGTCTGTCTGTCTGTCTAGTGATCTACCAGATCTGTCTGGAGGTAGGAGGGGTGTCTGTCTGTCTGTCTGTCTGTCTAGTGATCTACCAGATCTGTCTGGAGGTAGGAGGGGTGTCTGTCTGTCTGCCTGTCTGTCTAGTGATCTACCAGATCTGTCTGGAGGTAGGAGGGGTGTCTGTCTGTCTGTCTGTCTGTCTGTCTAGTGATCTACCAGATCTGTCTGGAGGTAGGAGGGGTGTCTGTCTGTCTGTCTGTGTCTGTCTGGAGGTAGGAGGGGTGTCTGTCTGTCTGCCTGTCTGGAGTGATCTGTCTGCTGTATGGAGGTAGGAGGGGTGTCTGTCTGGAGGTAGGAGGGGTCTGTCTGTCTGTCTGTCTAGTGATCTACCAGATCTGTCTGGAGGTAGGAGGGGTGTCTGTCTGTCTGCCTGTCTAGTGATCTACCAGATCTGTCTGGAGGTAGGAGGGGTGTCTGTCTGTCTGTCTGTCTGTCTGCATGGAGGTAGGAGGGGTGTCTGTCTGTCTGTCTGTATGGAGGTAGGAGGGGTGTCTGTCTGTCTGTCTTTATGGAGGTAGGAGGGGTGTCTGTCTGTCTGCCTGTCTAGTGATCTACCAGATCTGTATGGAGGTAGGAGGGGTGTCTGTCTGTCTGTCTGCATGGAGGTAGGAGGGGTGTCTGTCTGTCTGCCTGTCTAGTGATCTACCAGATCTGTCTGGAGGTAGGAGGGGGTCTGTCTGTCTGCCTGTCTAGTGATCTACCAGATCTGTCTGGAGGTAGGAGGGGTGTCTGTCTGTCTGTCTGTCTAGTGATCTACCAGATCTGTCTGGAGGTAGGAGGGGTGTCTGTCTGTCTGTCTGTCTAGTGATCTACTGTCTGTCTCTGTCTGGAGGTAGGAGGGGTGTCTGTCTGTCTGCCTGTCTAGTGATCTACCAGATCTGTCTGGAGGTAGGAGGGGTGTCTGTCTGTCTGTGTGGGTAGGAGGGGTGTCTGTCTGCCTGTCTAGTGATCTACCAGATCTGTCTGGAGGTAGGAGGGGTGTCTGTCTGTCTGTCTGTGGAGGTAGGAGGGGTGTCTGTCTGTCTGTCTGTGGAGGTCTGGAGTAGGAGGGGTGTCTGTCTGTCTGTCTGTGTGGAGGTAGGAGGGGTGTCTGTCTGTCTGTGGGAGGTAGGAGGGGGTCTGTCTGTCTGTCTGCCTGTCTAGTGATCTACCAGATCTGTCTGGAGGTAGGAGGGGTGTCTGTCTGTCTGTCTGTCTGTCTAGTGATCTACCAGATCTGTCTGGAGGTAGGAGGGGTGTCTGTCTGTCTGCCTGTCTAGTGATCTACCAGATCTGTCTGGAGGTAGGAGGGGTGTCTGTCTGTCTGTCTGTCTAGTGATCTACCAGATCTGTCTGGAGGTAGGAGGGGTGTCTGTCTGTCTGTCTGTCTGTCTAGTGATCTACCAGATCTGTCTGGAGGTAGGAGGGGTGTCTGTCTGTCTGCCTGTCTAGTGATCTACCAGATCTGTCTGGAGGTAGGAGGGGTGTCTGTCTGTCTGTCTGTCTAGTGATCTACCAGCTCTGTATGGAGGTAGGAGGGGTGTCTGTCTGTCTGTCTGCATGGAGGTAGGAGGGGGGTCTGTCTGTCTGTCTAGTGATCTACCAGATCTGTCTGGAGGTAGGAGGGGTGTCTGTCTGCCTGTCTGTCTAGTGATCTACCAGATCTGTCTGGAGGTAGGAGGGGTGTCTGTCTGTCTGTCTGTGATCTGTCTGTATGGAGGTAGGAGGGGTGTCTGTCTGTCTGCCTGTCTAGTGATCTACCAGATCTGTATGGAGGTAGGAGGGGTGTCTGTCTGTCTGCCTGTCTAGTGATCTACCAGATCTGTCTGGAGGTAGGAGGGGTGTCTGTCTGTCTGTCTGTCTAGTGATCTACCAGATCTGTCTGGAGGTAGGAGGGGTGTCTGTCTGTCTGTCTGTCTAGTGATCTACCAGATCTGTCTGGAGGTAGGAGGGGTGTCTGTCTGTCTGTCTGTCTAGTGATCTACCAGATCTGTCTGGAGGTAGGAGGGGTGTCTGTCTGTCTGTCTGTCTGTCTGTCTGCATGGAGGTAGGAGGGGTGTCTGTCTGTCTGCCTGTCTAGTGATCTACCAGATCTGTCTGGAGGTAGGAGGGGTGTCTGTCTGTCTGTCTGTCTGCCTGTCTAGTGATCTACCAGATCTGTCTGGAGGTAGGAGGGGTGTCTGTCTGTCTGTCTGTCCTGGTAGGAGGGGTCTGTCTGTCTGTCTGGAGGTAGGAGGGGGTCTGTCTGTCTGTCTGTCTAGGAGGGGTGTCTGTCTGTCTGTCTGGAGGTAGGAGGGGTCTGTCTGTCTGCCTGTCTAGTGATCTACCAGATCTGTCTGGAGGTAGGAGGGGTGTCTGTCTGTCTGTCTGTCTAGTGATCTACCAGATCTGTCTGGAGGTAGGAGGGGTGTCTGTCTGTCTGCCTGTGTCTAGTGATCTACCAGATCTGTCTGGAGGTAGGAGGGGTGTCTGTCTGTCTGCCTGTCTAGTGATCTACCAGATCTGTCTGGAGGTAGGAGGGGTGTCTGTCTGTCTGCCTGTCTGTCTAGTGATCTACCAGATCTGTCTGGAGGTAGGAGGGGTGTCTGTCTGTCTGTCTGTCTAGTGATCTACCAGATCTGTCTGGAGGTAGGAGGGGTGTCTGTCTGTCTGTCTGTCTGTCTGTCTGTGATCTACCAGATCTGTCTGGAGGTAGGAGGGGTGTCTGTCTGTCTGCCTGTCTGTCTGGAGTGATCTACCAGATCTGTCTGGAGGTAGGAGGGGGTCTGTCTGTCTGTCTGTCTGTCTGTCTAGTGATCTACCAGATCTGTCTGGAGGTAGGAGGGGTGTCTGTCTGTCTGTCTGCCTGTCTGTATGGAGGTAGGAGGGGTGTCTGTCTGTCTGCCTGTCTGTCTGCCTGTAGTAGGAGGGGTGTCTACTGTCTGTCTGGAGGTAGGAGGGGGTCTGTCTGTCTGTCTGTCTGTCTGGAGGTAGGAGGGGTGTCTGTCTGTCTGCCTGTCTAGTGATCTACCAGATCTGTCTGGAGGTAGGAGGGGTGTCTGTCTGTCTGTCTGTCTGTCTGCATGGAGGTAGG
This sequence comes from Oncorhynchus tshawytscha, assembly GCF_018296145.1. NCBI lineage: Eukaryota > Metazoa > Chordata > Actinopteri > Salmoniformes > Salmonidae > Oncorhynchus > Oncorhynchus tshawytscha. The sequence continues at coordinate 73,401 of NW_024608736.1, read as the reverse complement.
AGGGGTCTGTCTGTCTGTCTGTCTGTATCTGTCTGTCTGTCTGTATGGAGGTAGGAGGGGTGTCTGTCTGTCTGTCTGTCTAGTGATCTACCAGATCTGTATGGAGGTAGGAGGGGTGTCTGTCTGTCTGTCTGTCTGGAGGTAGGAGGGGTGTCTGTCTGTCTGCCTGTCTAGTGATCTACCAGATCTGTCTGGAGGAGGTAGGAGGGGTGTCTGTCTGTCTGTCTGTATGGAGGTAGGAGGGGTGTCTGTCTGTCTGCCTGTCTAGTGATCTACCAGATCTGTCTGGAGGTAGGAGGGGTGTCTGTCTGTCTGTCTGTCTAGTGATCTACCAGATCTGTCTGGAGGTAGGAGGGGTGTCTGTCTGTCTGTCTGTCTAGTGATCTACCAGATCTGTCTGGAGGTAGGAGGGGTGTCTGTCTGTCTGTCTGTCTGTCTGTCTGCATGGAGGTAGGAGGGGTGTCTGTCTGTCTGCCTGTCTAGTGATCTACCAGATCTGTCTGGAGGGGGAGGTGTCTGTCTGTCTGTATGGAGGTAGGAGGGGTGTCTGTCTGTCTGCCTGTCTAGTGATCTACCAGATCTGTCTGGAGGTAGGAGGGGTGTCTGTCTGTCTGTCTGTGGAGGTAGGAGGGGTGTCTGTCTGTCTGTCTGGAGGTAGGAGGGGGGTCTGTCTGTCTGTCTGTGAGGGAGGTAGGAGGGGTGTCTGTCTGTCTGTCTGGAGGTAGGAGGGGGGTCTGTCTGTCTGCCTGTCTAGTGATCTACCAGATCTGTATGGAGGTAGGAGGGGTGTCTGTCTGTCTGTCTGTCTGTCTAGTGATCTACCAGATCTGTCTGGAGGTAGGAGGGGTGTCTGTCTGTCTGCCTGTCTAGTGATCTACCAGATCTGTCTGGAGGTAGGAGGGGTGTCTGTCTGTCTGTCTGTCTAGTGATCTACCAGATCTGTCTGGAGGTAGGAGGGGTGTCTGTCTGTCTGCCTGTCTGTCTAGTGATCTACCAGATCTGTCTGGAGGTAGGAGGGGTGTCTGTCTGTCTGTCTGTCTGTCTAGTGATCTACCAGATCTGTATGGAGGTAGGAGGGGTGTCTGTCTGTCTGTCTGTCTGTCTAGTGATCTACCAGATCTGTCTGGAGGTAGGAGGGGTGTCTGTCTGTCTGCCTGTCTGTCTAGTGATCTACCAGATCTGTCTGGAGGTAGGAGGGGTGTCTGTCTGTCTGTCTGTCTAGTGATCTACCAGATCTGTCTGGAGGTAGGAGGGGTGTCTGTCTGTCTGTCTGCCTGTCTGTATGGAGGTAGGAGGGGTGTCTGTCTGTCTGCCTGTCTGGAGTGAGGGGTGTCTGTCTGCCTGTATGGAGGTCTGTCTGGAGGTAGGAGGGGGTCTGTCTGTCTGTCTAGTGATCTACCAGATCTGTCTGGAGGTAGGAGGGGTGTCTGTCTGTCTGCCTGTCTAGTGATCTACCAGATCTGTCTGGAGGTAGGAGGGGTGTCTGTCTGTCTGTCTGCCTGTCTAGTGATCTACCAGATCTGTCTGGAGGTAGGAGGGGTGTCTGTCTGTCTGTCTGTCTGCATGGAGGTAGGAGGGGTGTCTGTCTGTCTGTCTGTCTGGAGTAGGAGGGGTCTGTCTGTCTGTCTGTATGGAGGTAGGAGGGGTGTCTGTCTGTCTGTCTGTCTAGTGATCTACCAGATCTGTATGGAGGTAGGAGGGGTGTCTGTCTGTCTGTCTGCATGGAGGTAGGAGGGGTGTCTGTCTGTCTGCCTGTCTAGTGATCTACCAGATCTGTATGGAGGTAGGAGGGGTGTCTGTCTGTCTGTCTGCATGGAGGTAGGAGGGGTGTCTGTCTGTCTGCCTGTCTAGTGATCTACCAGATCTGCATGGAGGTAGGAGGGGGTCTGTCTGTCTGCCTGTCTAGTGATCTACCAGATCTGTATGGAGGTAGGAGGGGTGTCTGTCTGTCTGCCTGTCTAGTGATCTACCAGATCTGTATGGAGGTAGGAGGGGTGTCTGTCTGTCTGCCTGTCTAGTGATCTACCAGATCTGTATGGAGGTAGGAGGGGTGTCTGTCTGTCTGTCTGCCTGTCTAGTGATCTACCAGATCTGTCTGGAGGTAGGAGGGGGGTGTGTCTGTCTGTGATCTACCAGATCTGTATGGAGGTAGGAGGGGTGTCTGTCTGTCTGTCTGCCTGTCTAGTGATCTACCAGATCTGTCTGGAGGTAGGAGGGGTGTCTGTCTGTCTGTCTGTTTGTCTAGTGATCTACCAGATCTGTGTGGAGGTAGGAGGGGTGTCTGTCTGTCTGTCTGTCTGCATGGAGGTAGGAGGGGTGTCTGTCTGTCTGTCTGTCTAGTGATCTGATCTGTATGGAGGTAGGAGGGGTGTCTGTCTGTCTGTCTGCATGGAGGTAGGAGGGGTGTCTGTCTGTCTGCTGTTCTGTCTGTATGGAGGTAGGAGGGGTGTCTGTCTGTCTGTCTGTATGGAGGTAGGAGGGGTGTCTGTCTGTCTGTCTGTCTAGTGATCTACCAGATCTGTATGGAGGTAGGAGGGGTGTCTGTCTGTCTGCATGGAGGTAGGAGGGGTGTCTGTCTGTCTGCCTGTCTAGTGATCTACCAGATCTGTATGGAGGTAGGAGGGGTGTCTGTCTGTCTGTCTGCATGGAGGTAGGAGGGGTGTCTGTCTGTCTGCCTGTCTAGTGATCTACCAGATCTGCATGGAGGTAGGAGGGGGTCTGTCTGTCTGCCTGTCTAGTGATCTGTCTGTATGGAGGTAGGAGGGGTGTCTGTCTGTCTGTCTGTCTGTCTGCATGGAGGTAGGAGGGGTGTCTGTCTGTCTGTCTGTCTGTCTGTCTGTATGGAGGTAGGAGGGGTGTCTGTCTGTCTGTCTGTCTGTATGGAGGTAGGAGGGGTGTCTGTCTGTCTGCCTGTCTAGTGATCTACCAGATCTGTATGGAGGTAGGAGGGGGTATGTCTGTCTGTGTGTGTGGAGGTAGGAGGGGGGTCTGTCTGTCTGTGTGGCAGTAGGAGGGGTCTGTCTGTGATGAGGAGGGTCTGTCTGTGATGAGGGGGGTTAGTACTTCATTCTTAGGAGTCTAAGCAGAGTTTTAGCTGGTGTTATTAGCAGCTCGTCTATTTTATACTGAACAACAATATAAACACAACTTGTAAAGTCTTGGTTTCATGAGCTGAAATAAAAGATCCCAGAAATTTTCCATACCCACAGAACGCTTATTTGTGGCTTATCAAGAAGCTGATTAAACAGCATGGTCATTACACAGGTGCACCTTGTGCTGGGGGACAATAAAAGGCCACTCAACACAATGCCACAGATTTTGCTGTTGTGAAGCCGGTTGGACGTAATACCAAACTCTCTAAAACGACGTTTAGAGGCGGCTTGTGGTAGAGAAATTAACATTACCAAACTCTCTAAAACGACGATTAGAGGCGGCTTGTGGTAGAGAAATGAACATTACCAAACTCTCTAAAACGACGTTTAGAGGCGGCTTGTGGTAGAGAAATGAACATGACCAAACTCTGTAAAACGACGTTGAGGCGGCTTGTGGTAGAGAAATTAACATTAAACAGCTCTGGGGGACATTCCTACAGTCAGCATGCCAGTTACACGCTCCCTCACAACTTGCAGCCCATGTGTCAGCTGAAGTTGACAGATTTTTGATGGGGATTTTGGAATATGTTACTGACTCTATTAAATACTAATCTTAACTGTTACGGTGATGATGATGTAATGACCTGAATTTCTAGGATCCCATAGCAACCGTCACCTCGGTAACCAGTAAACCCAAAAGCAAGTGGAGGCCGCTGCCCCTGGACACAGTGGTGAGGACACATGCCACGTATATATATATACACACACTCACTTTCTGTCTATTGACCAATGGTCTGCCTGTGTTGTTGTCTCTCCAATAGGAAATGGAGAAGCTGGTTTCCAGGAAGTTGAGAATCGGCGCCAAAGAGACCATGAAAATCGCTGAGAAACTATACACACAGGGGTAAGGGTTTTCCCTAGTCCCTACTCCTTAAACCCTAGTCCCTACTCCCTAAACCTTAGACCCTACTCCCTAAACCCTAGTCCCTACCTAGTCCCTACTCCCTAAACCTTAAACCCCAACTCCCTAAACCCAAGTCCCTACTCCCTAAACCTTAGACCCAAAACCCTACTCCCTAAACCCTAAACCCTACTCCCTAAACCTTAGACCCTAAACCCTACTCCCTAAACCTTAGACCCTAAACCCTAGTCCCTACTCCCTAAACCTTTGACCCTAAACCCTAGTCCCTACTCCCTAAATCTTAGACCCTACTCCCTAAACCTTAGACCCTAAACCCTATGCCCTACTCCCTAAACCTTAGACCCAAAACCCTACTCCCTAAAACCTTAGACCCTAAACCCTAGTCCCTACTCCCTAAAACCTAGACCCTACTCACTACACACAGGGGTGAGGGTTTTCCCTAGACCCTAAACCCTCCTCCCCTAAACCCTAGACCCTAAACCCTAGACCCTACTCCCCTAGACCCTACTCCCTAGACCCTAAACCCCTAGACCCTACTCGCTAAATCCTACTCGCTAGATCCTAAACCCCTAGACCCTACTTCCAAGATCCTTAGACCCAAGACCCTACTACCTAGACCCTACTCCCTAGACCCTACTCCCTAGACCCTACTCCCTAGATCCCTACTCCCTAGACCATACTCCCTAAACTCTAGACCTTAAGCCCTATTCACTACACAAGTCTGGAGGACATTAGTGTCCAGGTCTGGAGGACGTTAGTGTCGCAGGTCTGGGGGACGTTAGTGGAGGACGTTAGTGTCCAGGTCTGGAGGGCGTTAGTGTCGCAGGTCTGGAGGACGTTAGTGTCGGAGGTCTGGAGGGCGTTAGTGTCCAGGTCTGGAGGGCGTTAGTGTCGCAGGTCTGGAAACGTTAGTGGAGGTCTTAGGGAGGACGTTAGTGTCGCAGGTCTGGAGGACGTTCCCTACAGTGGAGGACGTTAGTGTCGCAGGTCTGGAGGACGTTAGTGTCGCAGGTCTGGAGGACGTTAGTGGAGGACGTTAGTGGAGGATGTGGAGTGTCGCAGTCTGGAGGACGTTAGTGTCGCAGGTCTGGGACCGTTAGTGACCCAGGTCTGGAGGACGTTAGTGTCGCAGGTCTGGAGGACGTTAGTGTCGCAGGTCTGGAGGACGTTAGTGTCGCAGGTCTGGAGGGACGTTAGTTAGGTCTGGAGGACGTTAGTGTCGCAGGTCTGGAGGACGTTAGTGTCGCAGGTCTGGAGGACGTTAGTGTCGCAGGTCTGGAGGACGTTAGTGGAGGACGTTAGGGAGGAGGGTTAGTGTCGCAGGTCTGGAGGACGTTAGTGGAGGACGTTAGTGTCGCAGGTCTGGAGGACGTTAGTGTAGGTCTGGAGGACGTTAGTGGAGGACGTTAGTGGAGGACCCTAGTGTCGCAGGTCTGGAGGACGCCAGTGTCGCAGGTCTGGAGACGTTAGTGTCGCAGGTCTGGAGGACGTTAGTGTCGCAGGTCTGGAGGACGTTAGTGTCGCAGGTCTGGAGGACGTTAGTGTCTACTCTGGAGGACGTTAGTGTCGCAGGTCTGGAGGACGTTAGTGTCGCAGGTCTGGAGGACGTTAGTGGAGGTCTGGAGGACGTTAGTGTCGCAGGTCTGGAGGACGTTAGTGGAGGAGGTCTGGAGGACGTTAGTGTCGCAGGTCTGGAGGACGTTAGTGGAGGAGGTCTGGAGGACGTTAGGTCGGAGGTCTGGAGGACGTTAGTGTCGCAGGTCTGGAGGACGTTAGTGGAGGACGTTAGTGTCGCAGGTCTGGAGGACGTTAGTGTCGCAGGTCTGGAGGACGTTAGTGGAGGACGTTAGTGGAGGATGTTAGTGTCGCAGGTCTGGAGGACGTTAGTGTCGCAGGTCTGGAGGACGTTAGTGTCGCGGGTCTGGAGGACGTTAGTGTCGCAGGTCTGGAGGACGTTAGTGGAGGTCTGGAGGACGTTAGTGTCGCAGGTCTGGAGGACGTTAGTGGAGGACGTTAGTGTCGCAGGTCTGGAGGACGTTAGTGGAGGACGTTAGTGCATTTGAGGTCTGGAGGACGTTAGTGGAGGATAGTGCATTTGAATGGGAGAGCTGGCATTCAGCGCTGGTACTCTGGCTATTAATCATCTTTCTGGTCAGTTCCCCAGGCTTTTAATCATCTTTGTTAACAAGTTCCCCAGGCTTTTATTAATCTTTCTGTTAACAAGTTCCCCAGGCTTTTGGGAACTAGGAGAGTGAAACCTGGGTGTCCCAGGATGCCTGTGAAGGCCCCCCTCATCAGTTGTAGAGGTGTGTGGTAATATTTTCATCTCTGTGTGTTTAGGTTAATCAGTTATCCGCGTACAGAGACCAACCTGTTTCCTAAGGACCTGGCCCTGGGCCCCTTGGTGGAGCATCAGACACACAGCCCCTCCTGGGGGGCCTTCGCTAGGGGGGTGATGGAGCAGCCAGGGGGACCCAACCCACGGCAGGGCACCAAGACAGATCAGGCTCACCCCCCTATACACCCCATTAAGTACACCAACACACTACAGGTATATATATATATATACACCAAGTACACCAACACACTACAGGTATATATATATATATATACATATATATATATATGCCTTGCGAAAGTATTCGGCCCCCTTGAACTTTGCGACCTTTTGCCACATTTCAGGCTTCAAACATAAAGATATAAAACTGTATTTTTTGTGAAGAATCAACAACAAGTGGGACACAATCATGAAGTGGAACAACATTTATTGGATATTTCAAACTTTTTTAACAAATCAAAAACTGAAAAATTGGGCGTGCAAAATTATTCAGCCCCCTTAAGTTAATACTTTGTAGCGCCACCTTTTGCTGCGATTACAGCTGTAAGTCGCTTGGGGTATGTCTCTATCAGTTTTGCACATCGAGAGACTGAAATTTTTTCCCCATTCCTCCTTGCAAAACAGCTCGAGCTCAGTGAGGTTGGATGGAGATCATTTGTGAACAGCAGTTTTCAGTTCTTTCCACAGATTCTCGATTGGATTCAGGTCTGGACTTTGACTTGGCCATTCTAACACCTGGATATGTTTATTTTTGAACCATTCCATTGTAGATTTTGCTTTATGTTTTGGAACATTGTCTTGTTGGAAGACAAATCTCCGTCCCAGTCTCAGGTCTTTTGCAGACTCCATCAGGTTTTCTTCCAGAATGGTCCTGTATTTGGCTCCATCCATCTTCCCATCAATTTGAACCATCTTCCCTGTCCCTGCTGAAGAAAAGCAGGCCCAAACCATGATGCTGCCACCACCATGTTTGACAGTGGGGATGGTGTGTTCAGGGTGATGAGCTGTGTTGCTTTTACGCCAAACATAACATTTTTCATTGTTGCCAAAAAGTTCAATTTTGGTTTCATCTGACCAGAGCACCTTCTTCCACATGTTTGGTGTGTCTCCCAGGTGGCTTGTGGCAAACTTTAAACAACACTTTTTATGGATATCTTTAAGAAATGGCTTTCTTCTTGCCACTCTTCCATAAAGGCCATATTTGTGCAATATACGACTGATTGTTGTCCTATGGACAGAGTCTCCCACCTCAGCTGTAGATCTCTGCAGTTCATCCAGAGTGATCATGGGCCTCTTGGCTGCATCTCTGATCAGTCTTCTCCTTGTATGAGCTGAAAGTTTAGAGGGACGGCCAGGTCTTGGTAGATTTGCAGTGGTCTGATACTCCTTCCATTTCAATATTATCGCTTGCACAGTGCTCCTTGGGATGTTTAAAGCTTGGGAAATCTTTTTGTATCCAAATCCGGCTTTAAACTTCTTCACAACAGTATCTCGGACCTGCCTGGTGTGTTCCTTGTTCTTCATGATGCTCTCTGCGCTTTTAACGGACCTCTGAGACTATCACAGTGCAGGTGCCTTTATACGGAGACTTGATTACACACAGGTGGATTGTATTTATCATCATTAGTCATTTAGGTCAACATTGGATCATTCAGGGATCCTCACTGAACTTCTGGAGAGAGTTTGCTGCACTGAAAGTAAAGGGGCTGAATAATTTTGCACGCCCAATTTTTCAGTTTTTGATTTGTTAAAAAAGTTTGAAATATCCAATAAATGTCGTTCCACTTCATGATTGTGTCCCACTTGTTGTTGATTCTTCACAAAAAAATACAGTTTTATATCTTTATGTTTGAAGCCTGAAATGTGGCAAAAGGTCGTAAAGTTCAAGGGGGCCGAATACTTTCGCAAGGCACTGTATACACCAAGTACACCAACACACTACAGGTATATATATATATATACACCAAGTACACCAACACACTACAGGTATATATATACATACACTCAATTAGTATTTGGTAGCATTGCCTTTAAATTGTTTAACTTGGGTCAAATGTTTTGGGTATCCTTCCACAAGCTTCCCACAATAAGTTGGGTGAATTTTGGCCCATTCCTCCTGACAGAGCTGGTGTAACTGAGTCAGGTTTGTAGGCCTGCTTGCTCGCTCACGCTTTTTCAGTTCTGCCCACACATTTTCTATGGGATTGAGGTCAGGGCTTTGTGATGGCCACTCCAATACCTTGACTTTGTTGTCCTTAAGGCATTTTGCCACAACTTCGGAAGTATGCTTGGGGTCATTGTCCATTTGGAAGACCCATTTGCGACCAAGCTTTAACTTCCTGACTGATGTCTTGAGATGTTGCTTCAAAATATCCACTTAATTTCTCCAAAAAGTATGATCTATGTCCTCATGTGCTGCTGCAAACCTTAGTCTGGCTTTTTTATGGCGGTTTTGGAGCAGTGGCTTCTTCCTTGCTGAGCGGCCTTTCAGGTTATGTTGATATAGAACTCGTTTTGCTGTGGATATAGATACTTTTGTACCTGTTTCGTCCAGCATCTTCACAAGGTCCTTAACTGTTGTTCTGAGATTAGATTTGCACTTTTCGCACCAAAGTATGTTCATATCTAGGAGACAGAACGCGTCTCCTTCCTGAGCGGATTGACGGCTGCGTGGTCCCATGGTGTTTATTGTTACGCGGAGCGAAACGGGGGAACCCAAGAACGGACTCTGAAGAGGAAGCAGGGATGAATGAACCAAAATGTTTATTGTACACAGAGAAATATGGAGTACAGAACTGGGGTAGCTCATGAAGTCAACTTAGTGTATGTAAACTTCTGACCCACTGGAATTGTGATACAGTGAATTATCAGTGAAATAATCTGTCTGTAAACAATTGTTGGAAAAATGACTTGTGTCATGCACAAAGTAGATGTCCTAACCGACTTGCCATAACTATAGTTTGTTAACAAGAAATTTGTGGAGTGGTTGAAAAACAAGTTTTAATGAATCCAACCCAAGTGTATGTAAACTTCTGACTTCTGACTTCAACTGTATCTAGGGACATGGAGACATCGGGACACGGTCTAGGTCTATATAATATATATAATATAACATATAATATAATATAACATATAATATAACATATAATATAACATATAATATACTATTGACTCCAACCTAAGTGTATGTAAACTTCCGACTTCAACTGTATCTACACCAAGTACACCAACCGTGTTCCTGAGTTGACTATCCTGAAATGTGTTTTCTGTCTCCAGGGCAACGAGCAGCGTGTGTATGAGTTCATTGTGCGTCACTTCCTGGCGTGCGTATCCCTTGATGCTGTGGGGCAGGAAACGGTGGTCGAGGTGGAAATGGCTCACGAGAGGTTCTCCGCAAACGGCCTCATGATCATCAGGAGGAACTACCTGGACGTGTACCCCTACGACCGCTGGAGCACTAAGGTGGGGGGTCATTTACCACGAGGGGGGTCATACCCCCTACGACCGCTGGAGCACTAAGGGGGGGGTCATTTACCACGAGGGGGGGGGTCATACCCCTACGACCGCTGGAGCACTAAGGTGGGGGGTCATTTACCACGGGGGGGTCATACCCCTACGACCGCTGGAGCACTAAGGGGGGGGGGTCATTTACCACGAGGGGGGTCATACCCCTACGACCGCTGGAGCACTAAGGTGATGGGGGTCATTTACCACGAGGGGGGTCATACCCCTACGACCGCTGGAGCACTAAGGTGGGGGGTCATTTACCACGAGGGGGTCATACCCCTACGACCGCTGGAGCACTAAGGGGGGGGTCATTTACCACGAGGGGGTCATACCCCTACGACCGCTGGAGCACTAAGGGGGGGAATTTACCACGGGGTTTTATCATGGGGATCATACCCCTACCCCGGGGCACTATCATTTACCACGATGGGGGTCATACCCCTATGATGCTGGAGCACTAAGGTGGGGGTCTTTATCATGAGGGGGGAGGGTCATTTAACCCCGGGGGGTCATTATCATGCTGGAGCACTAAGGTGGGGGGGTCATTTACCCCTGGGGGGGGGTCTTTATCATGCTGAATACTATGGGGGTCATTTAACCCCTGGGGGGGGTCATTTATCATGTTGAACTAAGGTGGGGGTCATTTAACCCCTGGGGGGGGTCTTTATCATGTTGAACTATAGGTGGGAGGGTCATACCCCTATGAACCTGGGGCACTAAGGGGGGGGTCATAACCCCTGGGACCGCTGGAGCACTAAGGTGGGGGTCATTTACCCCTGGGGGGTTTATCATGTTGAATATATGAGGGTCCCGTTATGAACCCCTGGGGGGTCTTTATCATGTTGAATATATGAGGGTCCCGTTATGAACCCCTGGGGGTCTTTATCATGTTGAATATATGAGGGTCCCGTTATGAACCCCTGGGGGTCTTTATCATGTTGAATATATGAGGGTCCCGTTATGAACCCCTGGGGGGGGTCTTTATCATGTTGAATATATGAGGGTCCCGTTATGAACCCCTGGGGGTCTTTTATCATGTTGAATATATGAGGGTCCCGTTATGAACCCCTGGGGGGGGTCTTTATCATGTTGAATATATGAGGGTCCCGTTATGAACCCCTGGGGGGTCTCTTTATCATGTTGAATATATGAGGGTCCCGTTATGAACCCCTGGGGGGTCTTTATCATGTTGAATATATGAGGGTCCCGTTATGAACCCCTGGGGGTCTTTATCATGTTGAATATATGAGGGTCCCACACACTATGAACCCCTGGGGGGTCTTTATCATGTTGAATATATGAGGGTCCCGTTATGAACCCCTGGGGGGTCTTTATCATGTTGAATATATGAGGGTCCCGTTATGAACCCCTGGGGGTCTTTATCATGTTGAATATATGAGGGTCCCGTTATGAACCCCTGGGGGGTCTTTATCATGTTGAATATATGAGGGTCCCGTTATGAACCCCTGGGGGGTCTTTATCATGTTGAATATATGAGGGTCCCGTTATGAACCCCTGGGGGGTCTTTATCATGTTGAATATATGAGGGTCCCGTTATGAACCCCTGGGGGGTCTTTATCATGTTGAATATATGAGGGTCCCGTTATGAACCCCTGGGGGGTCTTTATCATGTTGAATATATGAGGGTCCCGTTATGAACCCCTGGGGGTCTTTATCATGTTGAATATATGAGGGTCCCGTTATGAACCCCTGGGGGTCTTTATCATGTTGAATATATGAGGGTCCCGTTATGAACCCCTGGGGGTCTTTATCATGTTGAATATATGAGGGTCCCGTTATGAGCCCCTGGGGGTCTTTATCATGTTGAATATATGAGGGTCCCGTTATGAGCCACTGGGGGACTCCACGTAATGTTTGTTTGTTAATCTGACACACACTACTGACTGTGTGTGTGTGTGTGTGTGTGTGTGTGTGTGTGTGTGTGTGTGTGTGTGTGTGTGTGTGTGTGTGTGTGTTGCAGGTGATCCCAGTGTATGAGCAGGGTAGCCAGTTCCAGCCGTCAGCGATAGAGATGCTGGATGGCCAGACCTCTCCTCCTCAACTCCTCACGGAGGCAGACCTCATATCACTGATGGAGAAACACGGCATCGGTACACTACACACACACACACACACACACACACACACACACACTACACACTACACACACACACACACACACACACACACACACACACACACACACACACACACACACACACACACACACACACACACACTACACACACATACACACACACACACACACACACACACACACACACACACACACACACACACACACACACACACACACACACACACACACACACACACACACACACACACACACACACACACACACACACACACACACACACACACACTACACACACACACACACACACACACACACACACACACACTACACACACACTACACACTACACACACACTACACACACACACACACACACACACACACACACACACACACACACACACACACACACACACACACACACACACACACACACACTACACACACACACACACACACACACACACACACACACACACACTACACACACACACACACACACACACACACACACACACACACACACACACACACACACACACACACACACACACACACACACACACACACACACACTACACACACACACACACACACACACACACACACACACACACACACACACACACACACACACACACACACACACACACACACACACACACACACACACACACACACACACACACACACACACACTACACACACACACACACTACACACACACACACACACACACACACACACACACACACACACACACACACACACAATACACACACAGCTGAATCAGGTTAACTGTTAGTGGTTAACTGCAGTGTGTTTGTTAGTGGTTAACTGCAGTGTGTTAGTGGTTAACTGCACACACACAGTGGTTAACTGCAGTGTGTTAGTGGTTAACTGCAGTGTGTTTGTTAGTGGTTAACTGCAGTGTGTTAGTGGTTAACTGCAGTGTGTTAGTGGTTAACTGCAGTGTGTTAGTGGTTAACTGCAGTGTGTTTGTTAGTGGTTAACTGCAGTGTGTTAGTGGTTAACTGCAGTGTGTTAGTGGTTAACTGCAGTTTGTTTGTTAGTGGTTAACTGCAGTGTGTTAGTGGTTAACTGCAGTGTGTTAGTGGTTAACTGCAGTGTGTTAGTGGTTAACTGCAGTGTGTTAGTGGTTAACTGCAGTGTGTTAGTGGTTAACTGCAGTGTGTTTGTTAGTGGTTAACTGCAGTGTGTTAGTGGTTAACTGCAGTGTGTTAGTGGTTAACTGCAGTGTGTTAGTGGTTAACTGCAGTGTGTTTGTTAGTGGTTAACTGCAGTGTGTTAGTGGTTAACTGCAGTGTGTTTGTTAGTGGTTAACTGCAGTGTGTTAGTGGTTAACTGCAGTGTGTTAGTGGTTAACTGCAGTGTGTTAGTGGTTAACTGCAGTGTGTTTGTTAGTGGTTAACTGCAGTGTGTTAGTGGTTAACTGCAGTGTGTTAGTGGTTAACTGCAGTGTGTTTGTTAGTGGTTAACTGCAGTGTGTTAGTGGTTAACTGCAGTGTGTTAGTGGTTAACTGCAGTGTGTTTGTTAGTGGTTAACTGCAGTGTGTTAGTGGTTAACTGCAGTGTGTTAGTGGTTAACTGCAGTGTGTTTGTTAGTGGTTAGCTGCAGTGTGTTAGTGGTTAACTGCAGTGTGTTAGTGGTTAACTGCAGTGTGTTAGTGGTTAACTGCAGTGTGTTAGTGGTTAACTGCAGTGTGTTTGTTAGTGGTTAACTGCAGTGTGTTAGTGGTTAACTGCAGTGTTTGTTAGTGGTTAACTGCAGTGTGTTTGTTAGTGGTTAACTGCAGTGTGTTAGTGGTTAACTGCAGTGTGTTAGTGGTTAACTGCAGTGTTTGTTAGTGGTTAACTGCAGTGTGTTTGTTAGTGGTTAACTGCAGTGTGTTAGTGTTAACTGCAGTTGTTAGTGGTTAACTGCAGTGTGTTAGTGGTTAACTGCAGTGTGTTAGTGGTTAACTGCAGTGTGTTAGTGGTTAACTGCAGTGTGTTTTTAGTGGTTAACTGCAGTGTGTTTTTAGTGGTTAACTGCAGTGTGTTTTTTTAGTGGTTAACTGCAGTGTGTTAGTGGTTAACTGCAGTGTGTTAGTGGTTAACTGCAGTGTGTTTTTTTAGTGGTTAACTGCAGTGTGTTTTTTTAGTGGTTAACTGCAGTGTGTTTGTTAGTGGTTAACTGCAGTGTGTTTGTTAGTGGTTAACTGCAGTGTGTTTTAACAGGTACGGATGCCACCCACGCAGATCACATTGAGACCATAAAGAGCCGTATGTACGTGGGACTAACAGCTGATCAGAGGTTTCTACCAGGAGAGCTTGGGATGGGACTGGTGGAGGGTAGGTACTGGAGGAAAGGGGGTAGAGGGTAGGTACCGGGGACTGGTGGAGGGGTATGTCCGGGGACTGGTGAGGGTAGGTACAGGGAAGGGGGTGGGTGTGGAGGGTACCTACGGGGCAAGGGTGGTGGGTTTGGAGGGTAGGTACGGGGGAAGGGACTGGTGGAGGGTAGGTACGGGGGGATGGGACTGGTGGAGGGTAGGTACGGGGGGAAGGGACTGGTGGAGGGTAGGTACGGGGACTGGTGGAGGGTAGGTACGGGAGGAAGGGACTGGTGGAGGGTAGGTACGGGGGGAAGGGACTGGTGGAGGGTAGGTACGGGGGACTGGTGGAGGGTAGATACAGGGGGAAGGGACTGGTGAAGGGTAGGTACGGGGAGGGTAAGGGACTGGTGGAGGGTAGGTACGGGGGGGACTGGTGGAGGGTAGGTACGGGGGGAAGGGACTGGTGGAGGGTAGGTACGGGGGGGAAGGGACTGGTGGAGGGTAGGTATGGGGGAAGGGACTGGTGGAGGGTAGGTATGGGGGAAGGGACTGGTGGAGGGTAGGTACGGGAGGAAGGGACTGGTGGAGGGTAGGTACGGGGACTGGTTGAGGGTAGGTATGGGGGAAGGGACTGGTGGAGGGTGGAGGGTAGGTAGGGGACTGGTGGAGGGTAGGTACTGGTGGAAGGGACTGGGGGGTAGGTAGGGACTGGTGGAGGGTAGGGTAGGTGGGGGACTGGTGGAGGGTAGGTACGGGGGGGAAGGGACTGGTGGAGGGTAGGTACGGGGGACTGGTGGAGGGTAGGTAAGGGACTGGTGGAGGGTAGGTAAGGGGGAAGGGACTGGTGGAGGGTAGGTACGGGGGGTGGGGGGAAGGGACTGGTGGAGGGTAGGTACGGGGGGGACTGGGACTGGTGGAGGGTAGGTACGGGGGGGTAAGGGGACTGGTGGAGGGTAGGTACGGGGGAAGGGACTGGTGGAGGGTAGGTACGGGGGAAGGGACTGGTGGAGGGTAGGTACGGGGGAAGGGACTGGTGGAGGGTAGGTATGGGGGGGGAAGGGACTGGTGGAGGGTAGGTACAGGGGGAAGACTGGTGGAGGGTAGGTACGGGGGGAAGGGACTGGTGGAGGGTAGGTACGGGGGGGAAGGGACTGGTGGAGGGTAGGTACAGGGGACTGGTGGAGGGTAGGTATGGGGGACTGGTGGAGGGTAGGTACGGGGGAAGGGACTGGTGGAGGGTAGGTACGGGGGGAAGGGACTGGTGGAGGGTAGGTATGGGGGACTGGTGGAGGGTAGGTACGGGGGGGAAGGGACTGGTGGAGGGTAGGTACGGGGGAAGGGACTGGTGGAGGGTAGGTACAGGGGGAAGGGACTGGTGGAGGGTAGGTATGGGGGAAGGGACTGGTGGAGGGTAGGTACGGGGGAAGGGACTGGTGGAGGGTAGGTACGGGGGACTGGGACTGGTGGAGGGTAGGTACGGGGGACTGGTGGAGGGTAGGTACAGGGGACTGGTGGAGGGTAGGTACAGGGGAAGGGACTGGTGGAGGGTAGGTACGGGGGAAGGGACTGGTGGAGGGTACGGGGGAGGGACTGGGGAGGGTAGGTACGGGGGAGGGACTGGTGGAGGGTAGGTACAGGGGGAAGGGACTGGTGGAGGGTAGGTATGGGGGGAAGGGACTGGTGGAGGGTAGGTACGGGGGAAGGGACTGGTGGAGGGTAGGTATGGGGGGGGGACTGGTGGAGGGTAGGTACGGGGGACTGGTGGAGGGTAGGTACGGGGGGAAGGGACTGGTGGAGGGTAGGTACTGGTGGAGGGTAGGGGGACTGGTGGAGGGTAGGTACGGGGGGGGGACTGGTGGAGGGTAGGTACGGGGGGGAAGGGACTGGTGGAGGGTAGGTACGGGGGAAGGGACTGGTGGAGGGTAGGTACTGGTGGAGGGGACTGGTGGAGGGTAGGTACGGGGGGGTAAGGGACTGGTGGAGGGTAGGTACAGGGGAAGGGACTGGTGGAGGGTAGGTATGGGGGGGAAGGGACTGGTGGAGGGTAGGTACAGGGGAAGGGACTGGTGGAGGGTAGGTATGGGGGAAGGGACTGGTGGAGGGTAGGTACGGGGGACTGGTGGAGGGTAGGTACAGGGGACTGGTGGAGGGTAGGTATGGGGGAAGGGACTGGTGGAGGGTAGGTACGGGGAAGGGACTGGTGGAGGGTAGGTATGGGGGAAGGGACTGGTGGAGGGTAGGTACGGGGGAAGGGACTGGTGGAGGGTAGGTACGGGGGGACTGATGGACTGGTGGAGGGTAGGTACGGGGGAAGGGACTGGTGGAGGGTAGGTATGGGGGGGTAGGTACGGGGGGGGTAAGGGACTGGTGGAGGGTAGGTACGGGGGGGACTGGTGGAGGGTAGGTATGGGGGACTGGTGGAGGGTAGGTACGGGGGACTGGTGGAGGGTAGGTACAGGGGACTGTTGGAGGGTAGGTACGGGGGACTGGTGGAGGGTAGGTATGGGGGAAGGAACTACTGGATCAGAGAGTCTGCTAAATGACTCACTACTGTAGTGTCTCTGGATCAGAGAGTCTGCTAAATGACTCCCTACTGTAGTGGCTCTGGATCAGAGAGTCTGCTAAATGACTCCCTACTGTAGTGCCTCTGGATAAGAGAGTCTGCTAAATGACTCCCTACTGCTACATGACTCCCTACTGTAGTGGCTCTGGATCAGAGAGTCTGCTAAATGACTCCCTACTGCTAAATGACTCCCTACTGTAGTGTCTCTGGATCAGAGAGTCTGCTAAATGACTCCCTACTGTAGTGGCTCTGGATCAGAGAGTCTGCTAAATGACTCCCTACTGTAGTGTCTCTGGATCAGAGAGTCTGCTAAATGACTCCCTACTGTAGTGGCTCTGGATCAGAGAGTCTGCTAAATGACTCCCTACTGTAGTGTCTCTGGATCAGAGAGTCTGTTAAATGACTCCCTACTGTAGTGGCTCTGGATAAGAGAGTCTGCTAAATGACTCTGATGTGAATGTGTACTGTAGGTTATAACTCCATGGGGTCAGAGAGATGTCTAAGCCACACCTGCGGGCGGAGCTGGAGGCGGACCTGAAGCTGGTATCGGAGGGGGGAAGGACTCTGAGCGTGTTGAGACACCACATTCACAAATACAAGACGGTCTTCGTACTGTTCAGAAAGCCAAGAGGTGAAACACACACTGGACACACACAGAGAGTCTGTTAAATGACTCCACACATACACTGTAGTGGCACACATACAGTGTATATACACACACACAGTGATATACACAAATGACACACACACACAATACAGTGTATATCTGTACACACACACACACACACACACACATACAGTGTATATACACACACACACACACACACACACACATACAGTGTATATACACACACACACACACACACACACACACACACACACACACACACACACACACATACAGTGTATATACACACACACACACATACAGTGTATATACACACACACACACACACACACACACACACACACACACAGCAGTGGTATATACACACACACACACACACACACACACACAGGGGAGGACAGTGTATATAACACACACACACACACACACACACACATACAGTGTATATACACACACACACACACATAAGAGTCTTATATACACACACACACACACACACACATACAGTGTATATACACACACACACACACACACACACACACACATACAGTGTATATACACACACACACACACACACACATACAGTGTATATACACACACACACACACACACACACACACACACACACACACACACACATACAGTGTATATACACACACACACACACACACACACACACACACACACATACAGTGTATATACACACACACACACACACACACACACACACACACACACACACACACAGTGTATATACACACACACACACACACACACACACACACACACACACACACACACACATACAGTGTATATACACACACACACACACACATACAGTGTATATACACACACACACACACACAATGTGTCACTTGTACAGTCTATATACAGGTTGGACACACAGGCTCTGTCATACAGTGTATATACACACACACACACACATACAGTGTATATACACACACACCACACACACATACAGTGTATTACACACACACACACACACACACACACACACATACAGTGTATATACACACACACACAGTCAGGTATATATGTCACACACACACACACACAGTGTATATACACACACACACACACACACACACACACAAGGAGGTGTATATACACACACACACACACACACACACACACACACACACACACATACAGTGTATATACACACACACACACACATACAGTGTATACACACACAGCAGTTGTAATGTGTCGTTTCTTGTCGTCTCTCAGGTTGGACGAGGCTCTGTCTATCTATCTGGGCGCTGCCCAGGAGTTCAGCGAATCAGAGCAGCAGGATATGGAAATGCCCCTCCCAGTCAGGAAATGTCCTCAGTGGGGCGGGACATGGTGCTGCGGAGGAGGAAGGAGGGGAATGGGTGAGACGGGGGAGACAGATTAGACGAGGACACTGGGGAAGGGATGAGACTGGGGGACGGGGGAGATTGGGGGAGGGTGGAGACTGGGGACGGATGAGACTGGAGACTGGGGGGGAGGGTGGACACTGGGGGAAGGGATGAGACTGGGGGAGGGGGGAGACTGGGGGAGGGATGAGACTGGGGGAAGGATGGGAGACTGGGGGGGGGGTGGAGACTGGGGGAGGGTGGAGACTGGGGGAGGGATGGAGCTGGGGGAAGGGTGGAGACTGGGGGAGGGTGGAGACTGGGGGAGGGTGGAGATTGGGGAAGGGTGGAGACTGGGAGAGGGTGGAGACTGGGGAGGGTGGAGACTGGGGGGAGGGATGAGACTGGGGGGAGACAAACTTTATGAAGGAAGGTTGGTTCTGTTCTGAAGGAAGGTTGGTTCTGTTGTTGTGAAGGAAGGTTGGTTCTGTTGTGACGGAAGGTTGGTTCTGTTGTGACGGAAGGTTGGTTCTGTTGTGACGGAAGGTTGGTTCTGTTGTGACGGAAGGTTGGTTCTGTTGGGAAGGAAGGTTGGTTCTGTTGGGAAGGAAGGTTGGTTCTGTTGGGAAGGAAGGTTGGTTCTGTTGGGAAGGAAGGTTGGTTCTGTTGTGAAGGAAGGTTGGTTTTGTTGTTGTGAAGGATTTGGTTCTGTTGGGAAGGAAGGTTGGTTCTGTTGGGAAGGACGGTTGGTTCTGTTTGTGAAGAT
Source organism: Oncorhynchus tshawytscha (assembly GCF_018296145.1). Lineage (NCBI taxonomy): Eukaryota > Metazoa > Chordata > Actinopteri > Salmoniformes > Salmonidae > Oncorhynchus > Oncorhynchus tshawytscha. The sequence goes on along the minus strand of NW_024608736.1, from coordinate 53,785 downwards.
TTGTTTTGTTGTGAAGGAAGGTTGGTTCTGTTGTTGTGAAGGAGGGAAGGACGGTTCATTTTGTTGTTGTGAAGGAAGGTTGGTTCTGTTGTGAAGGAAGGTTGGTTCTGTTGTGAAGGAAGGTTGGTTCTGTTGTGAAGGAAGGTTGGTTCTGTTGTTGTGAAGGAAGGTTGGTTCTGTTGTTGTGAAGGAAGGTTCCTTCTGTTGTTGTGGAGGAAGGTTCGTTCTGTTGTTGTGAAGGAAGGTTGGTTCTGTTGTTGTGAAGGAAGGTTGGTTCTGTTGTTGTGAAGGAAGGTTGGTTCTGTTGTTGTGAAGGAAGGTTCGTTCTGTTGTTGTGAAGGAAGGTTCGTTCTGTTGTTGTGAAGGAAGGTTGGTTCTGTTGTTCTGCCTCAACAACTTTTTCTCTGAGCTTTTCCAAATGGACATTTTGACCACTTTCACAACATTTTACCCAAAGTCTTGGAGGGTATTCTATCATAGTCTGCTTCTCTGCTATTCAATATCTTCTAATCCTTTCTCTCTAACAGGAAGTACCTGTCCTGCGTTGGTTACCCAGAATGCAAGTGTTCCGTGTGGTTTCCGGACACGGTGTTAGAGGTCAACAGAGACGAGTCTGTCTGTCCCACCTGTCAGCCCCGCCCTGTTCACATGGTAGTCTGTCTGTCTGTTATCTGTCTGTCTGTCTGTCTGTGTCTGTCTGTCTGTCTGTCTGCCTGTCTGTCTGTCTGTCTGTCTGTTGTACCTGTCTGTCTGTCTGTCTGTTATACCTGTCTGTCTGTCTGTCTGTTATACCGCTGTCTGTCTGCCTGCTTGTCTGTCTGTCTGCCTGCTTGTCTGCCTGCTTGTCTGCCTGCCCGCCCTGATGGTAGTGGAGACAGTGATATAAACCAGCCACACCAAAGAGTCCTGATGGAGACATCAGTACAGATATCTTGATACTGTCCTTGATAGCAAACTGAGTTTTGAAGCCAATTTGAGGAATCTCTCCAGTTTCAGAGTGGACGAGGCCCTGATGACCGTCTGTTACAGATGGTTCATTTAACCCATTCTACCATTCAGGGCCGTCTGTTACAGATGGTTCATTTAACCCATTCTAACATTCAGGGCCGTCTGTTACAGATGGTTCATTTAACCCATTCTTACATTCAGGGCCGTCTGTTACAGATGGTTCATTTAACCCATTCTAACGTTCAGGGCTGTCTGTTACAGATGGTTCATTTAACCCATTCTAACATTCAGGGCCGTCTGTTACAGATGGTTCATTTAACCCATTCTTACATTCAGGGCCGTCTGTTACAGATGGTTTCATTTAACCCATTGCCATTCTCCAGTGCATTCAGGCTGCCGTTCTGTGATACAGATGGTTCATTTAATCTCATGATCTAACATTCTCCAGTGGGGGGATGGGTGGCGCTACGGAGGCGGGGGATGGGTTGTTTCACACATCTCCAGTGTAAATGGGTGGTCATAGTGCTGTCCACATTCTCCAGTGCCATTCTCCAGTGATAATGCCAGATTCAGCAAATGACCTGTCTAACATCAGGTTGCTTGAGTTTAGGGGGGGTGGTCAGGGGGATGGTCATAGTTTAGGGGGAGGGGTGGTCATATTTGAGGGGGATGGGTGGTCATATTTGAGGTGGGATGGGTGGTCATATTTGAGGTGGGATGGGTGGTCATATTTGAGGTGGGATGGGTGGTCATTTGAGGGGGAGGGGTGGTCATATTTGAGGTGGGATGGGTGGTCATTTGAGGGGGATGGGTGGTCAGGGGGGATGGTCATATTTGAGGTGGGATGGGTGGTCATATTTGAGGGGGATGGGTGGTCATATTTGAGCTGAGGTGGGATGGGGGAGGTCATATTTGAGGGGGAGGGGTGGTCATTTGAGGGGGAGGGGTGGTCATATTTGAGGTGGGATGGGTGGTCATTTGAGGGGGAGGGGTGGTCATATTTGAGGTGGGATGGGTGGTCATATTTGAGGGGGATGGGTGGTCATATTTGAGCTGAGGTGGGATGGGTGGTCATATTTGAGGTGGGATGGGTGGTCATGAGGGGGATGGGTGGTCATATTTGAGGGGGATGGGTGGTCATATTTGAGGGGGAGGGGTGGTCATATTTGAGGGGGATGGGTGGTCAATGGGTGGTCATATTTGAGGGGGATGGGTGGTCATATTTGAGGTGGGATGGGTGGTCATATTTGTGCTGAGTGCATATTTGAGGGGGATGGGTGGTCATGATGGTGGGATGGGTGGTCATATTTGAGGGGCGATGGGTGGTCATATTTGAGGGGACTGCCCCCTGGGTGTAATAAAGACTACTCTACATGACTCCTCCTGTCTCTTCCTCTGCAGGTTAAAGTTGAAGTTCCGACGAGGCAGCCTCCCTCCCATGATGCCGCTGGAGTTTGTGGGCTGCATCGGAGGGTGTGACGAGACACTGAGGGAGGTGCTCAACCTCAAATACCTCAGAATGGGTGGAGGGGGGGTGGCGGGAGGAGTAGGAGGAAGAGGGGGAGCTGGGGGAGGAAGAGGAGTAGGAGCAGCTGGGGGAGGAAGAGGAGGAGCTGGGGGAGGAAGAGGTGGAGCTGGGGAAGGAAGAGGAGGAGGAAGGGGAGACACTGCAACCAATCAACCTAGACCTCGCCCAGCCCCCAGACCGGACCCCCTGTCTCCCCAAGCCCCCAACCCCCCTCCTCATCCTGGCCCCCCCCTCGCCCTGACCCCAGGCCCCACGCCCTGACCCCAGAGGTGGTGACATCACAGTGTGTAACTGTGGGTCGGAGGCGGTCCTCCTCACCGTGAGGAAAGACGGTCCTAACCAGGGCAGACAGTTCTATAAGTGTTCCTCTGGAGGCTGTAACTTCTTCCTGTGGACCGACCAGCCCGACACTAACGTTTACCCTCCAGGCCCCCAGGGGCGCCACCCAGCAGGCCACACCAGCCCCGGGACCTCCGTGGGGAGGTGGTTTGTAACTGCAGTGAGCCAGCGGTTCAGAGGACAGTGCAGAAGGAAGGACCTAATAAAGGAAAAGTGTTCCATACCTGTGGGAAGCCCAGAGATCAACAGTGTGGATTCTTCCTCTGGGCTGACGAGAACATCCCACCACCAGGTAACGAAACACACGCTGTAACACACACACACACACACACACACTGTAACACACACACACTGTAACACACACACACACACACTGTAACACACACACTGTAACACACACACACTGTAACACACACACACACACACACACACTGTAACACACACACGCTGTAACACACACACACTGTAACACACACACTGTAACACACACACACTGTAACACACACACTGTAACACACACACACACACACTGTAACACACACACTGTAACACACACACACTGTAACACACACACACACTGTAACACACACACACACACACTGTAACACACACACACTGTAACACACACACTGTAACACACACACTGTAACACACACACTGTAACACACACACACTGTAACACACACACACTGTAACACACACACACTGTAACACACACACTAACACACACACTGTAACACACACACTGTAACACACACACACTGTAACACACACACGCTGTAACACACACACACACACACTAACAACACACACACACTGTAACACACACACACTGTAACACACACACACACACACACTGTAACACACACACACTGTAACACACACACACTGTAACACACACACGCTGTAACACACACACACTGTAACACACACACACACACACACACTGTAACACACACACTGTAACACACACACCACACACTATAACACACACACTATAACACACACACACTGTAACACACGCACTGTAACACACACACTGTAACACACACACACACACACTATAACACACACACGCTGTAACACACACACGCTGTAACACACACACTGTAACACACACACACTATAACACACACACGCTGTAACACACACACGCTGTAACACACACACACTGTACACACACACTATAACACACACACACTATAACACACAAACACTGTAACACACGCACTGTAACACACACACTGTAACACACACACTGTAACACACACACACACTGTAACACACACACACTGTAACACACACACACACACACACACTGTAACACACACACACTGTAACACACACACACACACTGTAACACACACACACTGTAACACACACACACACACACTGTAACACACACACACTGTAACACATACACACTGACACACACACACACACACACACACACACTATAACACACACACACTGTAACACACACACACTGTAACACACACACTATAACACACACTGTAACACACACTATAACACACACTGTAACACACACACACTGTAACACACACACACTGTAACACACACACACTGTAACACACACACTATAACACACACTGTAACACACACTATAACACACACTGTAACACACACACACTGTAACACACACACACTATAACACACACACAATGTAACACACACATGCAGACACATACACCCACCCCCATTGCTAACCCTCTGTCTGTGTCTCTACCAGGTTCAGGTTCTGGAGGGGGAGACTGGGGGAAGAGGGGGAGAGAGACTGGGGAGGAGGAGCCCCCCACCACCAAACCCCGCTACCAGGAAGCCCCGTACCTGTGGCATCTGTCACATGCCTGGACACACACGTGTCACCTGCCCTCAGCGCTGACCTTTAACCCCTGATCCCACTGCTGCCATAGAGATGCTCTGACCCCGTGTGACCTTGTCCCCGACCTCTGAACTCCAATGTGATCAAGAAGCTCAGCGGTTGATGTTTTTGATATAAACACAGAACTAGAATCAGTTTACCTTCAACTCGCCCCTTAACCCTAAACATCAGGAGGGGATCCCAGACGGACCAGAGGCCAGCTTCTAGAGGTGTTAAACCAGGGTTCATTTGGGACAGGAGTGGGACTGGGTTCAGTCTGCCTGTGTCTCACCTCTGACAGAGAAACTGCATTTAAAGGAGAATAGATCAATAGTTTACAGAGAAATAAAAGAATGGATTTGAATGGTAATTTGTCCCCAATATGTAACATTGGTGTAAAGAATACAATTGTAAATCCAGCTGGGAGGAGACAGACTGGAGAAAGGGGAGATTAATACTGGTATTTTTGAATGTTTATATAAAATCACTGATCCCAGCAATCTGTTGTCCTGTAATCTGTCTGACGAGTGCCTCTAAAATATCTCCCTTGTGTTGATTAATATGTACTAAGTTACAGTAGGAAGGACTTGTGTAAAAACTAATTAAATGGATTGGAAATGGGTGTTTCTATTGATTAGATCATAGCAGAGAGGAATAGGCGAAACTAGAATATCTTTGATCGTGACCACTTCATTATTGATTGATTGACTTCAGCGCGTTAGTCAAGTTTCTATGGTTGAACGGGGCGCACCTCCCCCGGAGGGCTGTTCCGTTCCCAGGCCGCCAGGGTGTTTCCGGTCCCAGCAGCTGTTCTGTCAAATGTTGATCATTTTAGCTAACCCTTTTCCTTAACTTAATTTTCCTAAACCTGCTGCGAAAAAAGTCAAATCTTACGTTCATTTGACAAAAATCACAGGATCCTTCATGCCTTAATTCCAATCTAGTTACCACACCCAAAAGTCTGTTGGACTAAAAGAGCTAACTAGCTGTGGGACTGGTCGGACTGTAGCTAACTAGCTGTGGGACTTGGAGTGGCTACTAGCTGTGGGACTGTAGCTAACTAGCTGTGGGACTGTAGCTAACTAGCTGTGGACTGGTCGGACTGTAGCTAACTAGCTGTGGGACTGGTCAGACTGTAGCTAACTAGCTGTGGGACTGGCTAACTAGGACTGTAGCTAACTAGCTGTGGGACTGGCTAACAGCTGTGGGACTGTAGCTAACTAACTAGCTGTGGGACTGTAGCTAACTAGCTGTGGGACTGGTCGGACTGTAGCTAACTAGCTGTGTAACTGTAGCTAACTAGCTGTGGGACTGGCTAACTAGACTGTAGCTAACTAGCTGTGGGACTGTGGTCAGCTAACTAGCTGTGGGACTGGAGCTAACTAGCTGTGGGACTGGTCGGACTGTAGCTAACTAGCTGTGGGACTGGTCAGACTGTAGCTAACTAGCTGTGTGACTGTAGCTAACTAGCTGTGTGACTGTAGCTAACTAGCTGTGTGACTGTAGCTAACTAGCTGTGTGACTGTAGCTAACTAGCTGTGGGACTGTAGCTAACTAGCTGTGGGACTGGTCAGACTGTAGCTAACTAGCTGTGGGACTGGAGCTAACTAGCTGTGGGACTGGGACTGTAGCTAACTAGCTGTGTGACTGTAGCTAACTGTGGGAGCTGTGGGACTGGTCAGACTGTAGCTAACTAGCTGTGTGACTGTAGCTAACTAGCTGTGGGACTGTAGCTAACTAGCTGTGGGACTGGCTCTAGCTGTGGGACTGTAGCTAACTAGCTGTGGGACTGGTCAGACTGTAGCTAACTAGCTGTGTGACTGTAGCTAACTAGCTGTGTGACTGTAGCTAACTAGCTGTGTGACTGTAGCTAACTAGCTGTGTGACTGTAGCTAACTGTGCTGTGTGACTGTAGCTAACTAGCTGTGTGACTGTAGCTAACTAGCTGTGTGACTGTAGCTAACTAGCTGTGGGACTGTAGCTAACTAGCTGTGGGACTGGTCAGACTGTAGCTAACTAGCTGTGGGACTGGTCAGACTGTAGCTAACTAGCTGTGGGACTGGACTCAGACTGCTGTGGGACTGACTGTAGCTAACTAGCTGTGGTGGTCAGACTGTAGCTAACTAGCTGTGGGACTGGTCAGACTGTAGCTAACTAGCTGTGGGACTGGTTGGCTGTTGCTAACTAGCTGTGTGACTGTAGCTAACTAGCTGTGGGACTGGTCAGACTGTGTAGCTAACTAGCTGTGGGACTGTAGCTAACTAGCTGTGGGACTGTAGCTAACTAGCTGTGGGACTGTAGCTAACTAGCTGTGTGACTGGTCGGACTGTAGCTAACTAGCTGTGGGACTGGTCAGACTGTAGCTAACTAGCTGTGTGACTGTAGCTAACTAGCTGTGTGACTGTAGCTAACTAGCTGTGTGACTGTAGCTAACTAGCTGTGTGACTGTAGCTAACTAGCTGTGGGACTGTAGCTAACTAGCTGTGTGACTGGTCAGACTGTAGCTAACTAGCTGTGTGACTGTAGCTAACTAGCTGTGTGACTGTAGCTAACTAGCTGTGTGACTGTAGCTAACTAGCTGTGTGACTGTAGCTAACTGTGTGACTGCTAGTGTGACTGTAGCTAACTAGCTGTGTGACTGGTCGGACTGTAGCTAACTAGCTGTGTGACTGGTCGGACTGTAGCTAACTAGCTGTGTGACTGGTCGGACTGTAGCTAACTAGCTGTGGGACTGGTCGGACTGTAGCTAACTAGCTGTGGGACTGGTCAGACTGTAGCTAACTAGCTGTGGGACTGTAGCTAACTAGCTGTGGGACTGTAGCTAACTAGCTGTGTGACTGTAGCTAACTAGCTGTGTGACTGTAGACTGACTAGCTGTGTGACTGTAGCTAACTAGCTGTGTGACTGTAGCTGTGGACTAGCTGTGTGACTGTAGCTAACTAGCTGTGGGACTGTAGCTAACTAGCTGTGGGACTGTAGCTAACTAGCTGTGGGACTGTAGCTAACTAGCTGTGGGACTGTAGCTAACTAGCTGTGGGACTGTAGCTAACTAGCTGTGGGACTGTAGCTAACTAGCTGCTGTGACTGGTCAGACTGTAGCTAACTAGCTGTGTGACTGGTCGGACTGTAGCTAACTAGCTGTGTGACTGGCTAACGGACTGTAGCTAACTAGCTGTGTGACTGGTCAGACTGTAACTAACTAGCACTGTGACTGTAGCTAACTAGCTGTGGGACTGTAGCTAATCAGCTGTGTGACTGGTCAGACTGTAGCTAACTAGCTGTGTGACTGGCCGAACTGTAGCTAGCTAGCTGTGTGACTGTAGCTAACTAGCTGTGTGACGCAGATACTGCTTATTATTTATGTATCTGTCCCGTTAGATGTTTAAGTTAACATGGTCAGACAACACAGCTCAGAAGTATTTCTGCCCCCCCCCCCACCTCCCATGTGTCACCCAGGGGGAAGATGACATCACCAGGCTCTGAGCATGTGTTGTGATGTCATACTATTAAACGTCCTCACTCATGTTAATCTTGGCTTCTCTCTCTTTCTCCTAAAACAACACATCATGATTTTCTGCTGATAATCAGGGTGGCAGATAGCCTAGAGCTGTCCAGAGCGTTGGCCCAGTAACCGAAAGGTCACTGGTTTAAATCCCCAGAGCCGACGAGGTTAAAAACAATTATGTCGACATGCCCTTGAGCAAGGCACTTAACTCTAATTGTTAAGCTGCTGTGGATAAAGAGCGTCTGCTCAATGACAAAATAATACTGTGATGTAGTTGGGTCTCTTTAAGTTGCCAGACTTAGTGCTTCTGCTGACTCTTTAGGGTTTAGTCTGTCCCAGATCTGTGCTGTGTATAACCTGACATAGACCTAGTGTTGAGTCCCAGTCTGTTGTTAACCTGACATAGACCTAGTGTTGAGTCCCAGTCTGTTGTTAACCTGACGTAGACCTAGTGTTGAGTCCCAGTCTGTTGTTAACCTGACATAGACCTAGTGTTGAGTCCCAGTCTGTTGTTAACCTGACATAGACCTAGTGTTGAGTCCCAGTCTGTCTGGTCTATTGTTAACCTGACATAGACCTAGTGTTGAGTCCCAGTCTGTTGTTAACCTGACATAGACCTAGTGTTGAGTCCCAGCCTGTTGTTAACCTGACATAGACCTAGTGTTGAGTCCCAGTCTGTTGTACCTGACATAGACCTAGTGTTGAGTCCCAGTCTGTTGTTAACCTGACATAGACCTAGTGTTGAGTCCCAGTCTGTTGTTAACCTGACATAGACCTAGTGTTGAGTCCCAGTCTGTTGTTAACCTGACATAGACCTAGTGTTGAGTCCCAGTCTGTTGTTAACCTGACATAGACCTAGTGTTGAGTCCCAGTCTGTTGTTAACCTGACATAGACCTAGTGTTGAGTCCCAGTCTGTTGTTAACCTGACATAGACCTAGTGTTGAGTCCCAGTCTGTTGTTAACCTGACATAGACCTAGTGTTGAGTCCCAGTCTGTTGTTAACCTGACATAGACCTAGTGTTGAGTCCCAGTCTGTTGTTAACCTGACATAGACCTAGTGTTGAGTCCCAGTCTGTTGTTAACCTGACATAGACCTGACATAGTGTTGAGTCCCAGTCTGTCTGGTCTGTTGTTAACCTGAGTCCCAGTAGACCTAGTGTTGAGTCCCAGTCTGTTGTTAACCTGACATAGACCTAGTGTTGAGTCCCAGTCTGTTGTTAACCTGACATAGACCTAGTGTTGAGTCCCAGTCTGTTGTTAACCTGACATAGACCTAGTGTTGAGTCCCAGTCTGTCTGTGTTGAGTCCCAGTCTGTTGTTAACCTGACGTAGACCTAGTGTTGAGTCCCAGATCTGGCCTGTTGTTAACCTGACATAGACCTAGTGTTGAGTCCCAGTCTGTTGATAACCTGACATAGACCTAGTGTTGAGTCCCAGTCTGTTGTTAACCTGACATAGACCTAGTGTTGAGTCCCAGTCTGTCTGGTCTGTTGTTAACCTGACATAGACCTAGTGTTGAGTCCCAGTCTGTTGTTAACCTGACATAGACCTAGTGTTGAGTCCCAGTCTGTTGTTAACCTGACATAGACCTAGTGTTGAGTCCCAGTCTGTTGTTAACCTGACGTAGACCTAGTGTTGAGTCCCAGTCTGTTGTTAACCTGACATAGACCTAGTGTTGAGTCCCAGTCTGTTGTTAACCTGACGTAGACCTAGTGTTGAGTCCCAGTCTGTTGTTAACCTGACATAGACCTAGTGTTGAGTCCCAGTCTGTTGTTAACCTGACATAGACCTAGTGTTGAGTCCCAGTCTGTTGTTAACCTGACATAGACCTAGTGTTGAGTCCCAGTCTGTTGTTAACCTGACATAGACCTAGTGTTGAGTCCCAGTCTGTCTGGTCTATTGTTAACCTGACATAGACCTCGTGTTGAGTCCCAGTTCTGTGCTGTTGATAACCTGACATAGACCTAGTGTTGAGTCCCAGATCTGTGCTGTTGATAACCTGACATAGACCTAGTGTTGAGTCCCAGTCTGTTGTTAACCTGACATAGACCTAGTGTTGAGTCCCAGTCTGTTGTTAACCTGACATAGACCTAGTGTTGAGTCCCAGTCTGTTGTTAACCTGACATAGACCTAGTGTTGAGTCCCAGTCTGTTGTTAACCTGACATAGACCTAGTGTTGAGTCCCAGTCTGTTGTTAACCTGACATAGACCTAGTGTTGAGTCCCAGTCTGTTGTTAACCTGACATAGACCTAGTGTTGAGTCCCAGTCTGTTGTTAACCTGACATAGACCTAGTGTTGAGTCCCAGTCTGTTGTTAACCTGACATAGACCTAGTGTTGAGTCCCAGTCTGTTGTTAACCTGACATAGACCTAGTGTTGAGTCCCAGTCTGTTGTTAACCTGACATAGACCTAGTGTTGAGTCCCAGTCTGTTGTTAACCTGACATAGACCTAGACCCAGTGTTGAGTCCCAGACCTAGTGTTGAGTCCCAGTCTGTTAACCTGACATAGACCTAGTGTTGAGTCCCAGTCTGTTGTTAACCTGACATAGACCTAGTGTTGAGTCCCAGTCTGTTGTTAACCTGTAGACCTAGTGTTGAGTCCCAGTGTTAACCTGACATAGACCTAGTGTTGAGTCCCAGTCTGTTGTTAACCTGACATAGACCTAGTGTTGAGTCCCAGTCTGTTGTTAACCTGACGTAGACCTAGTGTTGAGTCCCAGTCTGTTGTTAACCTGACATAGACCTAGTGTTGAGTCCCAGCCTGTTGTTAACCTGACATAGACCTAGTGTTGAGTCCCAGTCTGTTGAGACCTCCCAGTCTGTTGTTAACCTGACATAGACCTAGTGTTGAGTCCCAGTCTGTTGTTAACCTGACATAGACCTAGTGTTGAGTCCCAGTCTGTTGTTAACCTGACATAGACCTAGTGTTGAGTCCCAGTCTGTGTTGTTAACCTGACATAGACCTAGTGTTGAGTCCCAGTCTGTTGTTAACCTGACATAGACCTAGTGTTGAGTCCCAGTCTGTTGTTAACCTGACATAGACCTAGTGTTGAGTCCCAGTCTGTTGTTAACCTGACATAGACCTAGTGTTGAGTCCCAGTCTGTTGTTAACCTGACATAGACCTAGTGTTGAGTCCCAGTCTGTTGTTAACCTGACATAGACCTAGTGTTGAGTCCCAGTCTGTTGTTAACCTGACATAGACCTAGTGTTGAGTCCCAGTCTGTTGTTAACCTGACATAGACCTAGTGTTGAGTCCCAGTCTGTTGTTAACCTGACATAGACCTAGTGTTGAGTCCCAGTCTGTTGTTAACCTGACATAGACCTAGTGTTGAGTCCCAGTCTGTTGTTAACCTGACATAGACCTAGTGTTGAGTCCCAGTCTGTTGTTAACCTGACATAGACCTAGTGTTGAGTCCCAGTCTGTTGTTAACCTGACATAGACCTAGTGTTGAGTCCCAGTCTGTTGTTAACCTGACATAGACCTAGTGTTGAGTCCCAGTCTGTTGTTAACCTGACATAGACCTAGTGTTGAGTCCCAGTCTGTTGTTAACCTGACATAGACCTAGTGTTGAGTCCCAGTCTGTTGTTAACCTGACATAGACCTAGTGTTGAGTCCCAGTCTGTTGTTAACCTGACATAGACCTAGTGTTGAGTCCCAGTCTGTTGTTAACCTGACATAGACCTAGTGTTGAGTCCCAGTCTGTTGTTGTTGTTAACCTGACATAGACCTGTGTTGAGTCCCAGTCTGTTGTTAACCTGACATAGACCTGTGTTGAGTCCCAGTCTGTTGACATAGACCTTGTTGAGTCCCAGTCTGTTGTTAACCTGACATAGACCTAGTGTTGAGTCCCAGTCTGGTGTTAACCTGTTAACCTGACATAGACCTAGTGTTGAGTCCCAGTCTGTTGTTAACCTGACATAGACCTAGTGTTGAGTCCCAGTCTGTTGTTAACCTGACATAGACCTAGTGTTGAGTCCCAGTCTGTTGTTAACCTGACATAGACCTAGTGTTGAGTCCCAGTCTGTTGTTAAACCTGACATAGACCTAGTGTTGAGTCCCAGTCTGTTGTTAACCTGACATAGACCTAGTGTTGAGTCCCAGTCTGTTGTTAACCTGACATAGACCTAGTGTTGAGTCCCAGTCTGTTAACCTGACATAGACCTAGTGTTGAGTCCCAGTCTGTGTTGAGTCCCAGTGTTAACCTGACATAGACCTAGTGTTGAGTCCCAGTCTGTTGTTAACCTGACATAGACCTAGTGTTGAGTCCCAGTTCTGTGCTGTTGATAACCTGACATAGACCTGATGTTGAGTCCCAGTCTGTTGTTAACCTGACATAGACCTAGTGTTGAGTCCCAGATCTGTGCTGTTGATAACCTGACATAGACCTAGTGTTGAGTCCCAGTCTGTTTGGCCTGTTGTTAACCTGACATAGACCAAGTGTTAAGTCCCAGTCTGTCTGGCCTGTTGTTAACCTGACGTAGACCTAGTGTTGAGTCCCAGATCTGGCCTGTTGTTAACCTGACATAGACCTAGTGTTGAGTCCCAGTCTGTTGTTAACCTGACATAGACCTAGTGTTGAGTCCCAGTCTGTTGTTAACCTGACATAGACCTAGTGTTGAGTCCCAGTCTGTTGTTAACCTGACATAGACCTAGTGTTGAGTCCCAGTCTGTCTGGACATCCTGTTGTTAACCTGACATAGACCTAGTGTTGAGTCCCAGTCTGTTGTTAACCTGACATAGACCTAGTGTTGAGTCCCAGTCTGTTGTTAACCTGACATAGACCTAGTGTTGAGTCCCAGTCTGTTGTTAACCTGACATAGACCTAGTGTTGAGTCCCAGTCTGTTGTTAACCTGACATAGACCTAGTGTTGAGTCCCAGTCTGTTGTTAACCTGACATAGACCTAGTGTTGAGTCCCAGTCTGTTGTTAACCTGACATAGACCTAGTGTTGAGTCCCAGTCTGTTGTTAACCTGACATAGACCTAGTGTTGAGTCCCAGTCTGTTGTTAACCTGACATAGACCTAGTGTTGAGTCCCAGTCTGTTGTTAACCTGACATAGACCTAGTGTTGAGTCCCAGTCTGTTGTTAACCTGACGTAGACCTAGTGTTGAGTCCCAGTCTGTTGTTAACCTGACATAGACCTAGTGTTGAGTCCCAGTCTGTTGTTAACCTGACATAGACCTAGTGTTGAGTCCCAGTCTGTTGTTAACCTGACATAGACCTAGTGTTGAGTCCCAGTCTGTTGTTAACCTGACATAGACCTAGTGTTGAGTCCCAGTCTGTTGTTAACCTGACATAGACCTAGTGTTGAGTCCCAGTCTGTTGTTAACCTGACATAGACCTAGTGTTGAGTCCCAGTCTGTTGTTAACCTGACATAGACCTAGTGTTGAGTCCCAGTCTGTTGTTAACCTGACATAGACCTAGTGTTGAGTCCCAGTCTGTTGTTAACCTGACATAGACCTAGTGTTGAGTCCCAGTCTGTTGTTAACCTGAACCTGACATAGACCTAGTGTTGAGTCCCAGTCTGTTGTTAACCTGACATAGACCTAGTGTTGAGTCCCAGTCTGTTGTTAACCTGACATAGACCTAGTGTTGAGTCCCAGTCTGTTGTTAACCTGACATAGACCTAGTGTTGAGTCCCAGTCTGTTGTTAACCTGACATAGACCTAGTGTTGAGTCCCAGTCTGTTGTTAACCTGACATAGACCTAGTGTTGAGTCCCAGTCTGTTGTTAACCTGACATAGACCTAGTGTTGAGTCCCAGTCTGTTGTTAACCTGACATAGACCTAGTGTTGAGTCCCAGTCTGTTGTTAACCTGACATAGACCTAGTGTTGAGTCCCAGTCTGTTGTTAACCTGACATAGACCTAGTGTTGAGTCCCAGTCTGTTGTTAACCTGACATAGACCTAGTGTTGAGTCCCAGTCTGTTGACATAGACCTGTTAACCTGACATAGACCTAGTGTTGAGTCCCAGTCTGTTGTTAACCTGACATAGACCTAGTGTTGAGTCCCAGTCTGTTGTTAACCTGACATAGACCTAGTGTTGAGTCCCAGTCTGAGTCCCAGTCTGTTGTTAACCTGACATAGACCTAGTGTTGAGTCCCAGTCTGTTGTTAACCTGACATAGACCTAGTGTTGAGTCCCAGTCTGTTGTTAACCTGACATAGACCTAGTGTTGAGTCCCAGTCTGTTGTTAACCTGACATAGACCTAGTGTTGAGTCCCAGTCTGTTGTTAACCTGACATAGACCTAGTGTTGAGTCCCAGTCTGTTGTTAACCTGACATAGACCTAGTGTTGAGTCCCAGTCTGACATAGACCTAGTGTTGAGTCCCAGTCTGTTGTTAACCTGACATAGACCTAGTGTTGAGTCCCAGTCTGTTGTTAACCTGACATAGACCTAGTGTTGAGTCCCAGTCTGTTGTTAACCTGACATAGACCTAGTGTTGAGTCCCAGTCTGTTGTTAACCTGACGTAGACCTAGTGTTGAGTCCCAGTCTGTTGTTAACCTGACATAGACCTAGTGTTGAGTCCCAGTCTGTTGTTAACCTGACATAGACCTAGTGTTGAGTCCCAGTCTGTTGTTAACCTGACATAGACCTAGTGTTGAGTCCCAGTCTGTTGTTAACCTGACATAGACCTAGTGTTGAGTCCCAGTCTGTTGTTAACCTGACATAGACCTAGTGTTGAGTCCCAGTCTGTTGTTAACCTGACATAGACCTAGTGTTGAGTCCCAGTCTGTTGTTAACCTGACATAGACCTAGTGTTGAGTCCCAGTCTGTTGTTAACCTGACATAGACCCTGAGTGTTGAGTCCCAGTCTGTTGTTAACCTGACATAGACCTAGTGTTGAGTCCCAGTCTGTTGTTAACCTGACATAGACCTAGTGTTGAGTCCCAGTCTGTTGTTAACCTGACATAGACCTAGTGTTGAGTCCCAGTCTGTTGTTAACCTGACATAGACCTAGTGTTGAGTCCCAGTCTGTTGTTAACCTGACATAGACCTAGTGTTGAGTCCCAGTCTGTTGTTAACCTGACATAGACCTAGTGTTGAGTCCCAGTCTGTTGTTAACCTGACATAGACCTAGTGTTGAGTCCCAGTCTGTTGTTAACCTGACATAGACCTAGTGTTGAGTCCCAGTCTGTTGTTAAACCTGACATAGACCTAGTGTTGAGTCCCAGTCTGTTGTTAACCTGACATAGACCTAGTGTTGAGTCCCAGTCTGTTGTTAACCTGACATAGACCTAGTGTTGAGTCCCAGCCTGTTGTTAACCTGACATAGACCTAGTGTTGAGTCCCAGTCTGTTGTTAACCTGACATAGACCTAGTGTTGAGTCCCAGTCTGTTGTTAACCTGACATAGACCTAGTGTTGAGTCCCAGTCTGTTGTTAACCTGACATAGACCTAGTGTTGAGTCCCAGCCTGTTGTTAACCTGACATAGACCTAGTGTTGAGTCCCAGTCTGTTGTTAACCTGACATAGACCTAGTGTTGAGTCCCAGTCTGTTGTTAACCTGACATAGACCTAGTGTTGAGTCCCAGCCTGTTGTTAACCTGACATAGACCTAGTGTTGAGTCCCAGTCTGTTGTTAACCTGACGTAGACCTAGTGTTGAGTCCAGTGTTGCAAGAGCACAAACACATCTGGGACAGGCTGTTGCACTGTAGTGTGTTGGCCCCTAACCCTGTGTGTGTTGAGTCCCAGTCTTCCTCATCTCTTCCTTGAGTCCCAGTTCTCTCTTCCTCTCTCTTCCTTTCCCCTCTCTCGCTCTTCTCTTCCTCTCCTCTTCCCCTCTCCTCTTCTTCTCTTCCCCTCTCTTCCTCTACCCCTCTCTTCCTCTTCCCAGTCTCTTGTTAACCTCTACCCCTCTTCCCCTCTCTCTTCCTCTTCCCCTCTCTCGCTCTTCCTCTTCCCCTCGCTTCCTCTTCCTCTCAATTCAATTCAAGGGGCTTTATTGGCATGGGGAAACATGTTAACATTGCCAAAGAAAGTGAGGTAGATAATATACAAAAGTGAAATCAACAGTCTCTCTCTCTCTCTTAACTTCCCCCCCCGCCCCCAGGGAGGTTACTTCCCTGAGCATGTGAAGTCTATGAGCAGTCTGAGATGGCTGAAACTCAACAGGACCGGCCTGTGTTATCTGCCAGAGGAGGTGGCTGCACTGCAGAAACTGGTGAGTACAGACTGTGATGTGTAGGTTAACCTGACCCCATTTAGTCCACTACAGAACCTGGTGAGTACAGACTGTGATGTCGACCCCATTTAGTCCACTACAGGAACTGGTGAGTACAGACTGTGGTGTGTCCCAGGGCCTATTTAGTCCACTACAGGAACCTGGTGAGTACAGACTGTGGTGTGTAGGGCCCCCCATTTAGTCCACTACAGGAACTGGTGAGTACAGACTGTGGTGTGTAGGGCCTATTTAGTCCACTTCAGGAACTGGTGAGTACAGACTGTGGTGTGTAGGGCCGACCCCATTTAGTCCACTACAGGAACTGGTGAATACAGACTGTGATGTGTAGGGCCGACCCCATTTAGTCCACTACAGGAACTGGTGAGTACAGACTGTGATGTAGGACCGCATGTGTTGATTGTTGCCTGATTACACATGGAAGTAGACCTATAGACTACCTGATTACACAGAGAAGTAGACCTATATACTACCTGGCCCTGATTACACATGGAAGTAGACCTATAGACTACCTGATTACACATGGAAGTAGACCTATAGACTACCTGATTACACATGGAAGTAGACCTATATACTACCTGGCCCTAGCCCTGATTACACATGGAAGTAGACCTATAGACTACCTGATTACACATGGAAGTAGACCTATATACTACCTGGCCCTGATTACACATGGAAGTAGACCTATATACTACCTGGCCCTGATTACACATGGAAGTAGACCTATAGACTACCTGATTACACATAGAAGTAGACCTATAGACTACCTGATTACACATAGAAGTAGACCTATAGACTACCTGATTACACATAGAAGTAGACCTATAGACTACCTGATTACACAGAGAAGTAGACCTATAGACTACCTGATTACACAGAGAAGTAGACCTATAGACTACCTGATTACACAGAGAAGTAGACCTATAGACTGCCTGGCCCTGATTACACATGGAAGTAGACCTATAGACTACCTAATTACACAGAGAAGTAGACCTATAGACTACCTGATTACACATAGAAGTAGACCTATAGACTACCTGATTACACAGAGAAGTAGACCTATAGACTACCTGATTACACATGGAAGTAGACCTATAGACTACCTGATTACACATGGAAGTAGACCTATAGACTACCTGATTACACAGAGAAGTAGACCTATAGACTACCTGATTACACATAGAAGTAGACCTATAGACTACCTGGCCCTGATTACACATGGAAGTAGACCTATAGACTACCTGATTACACATGGAAGTAGACCTATAGACTACCTGATTACACATAGAAGTAGACCTATAGACTACCTGATTACACATGGAAGTAGACCTATAGACTACCTGATTACACAGAGAAGTAGACCTATAGACTACCTGATTACACATAGAAGTAGACCTATAGACTACCTGGCCCTGATTACACATGGAAGTAGACCTATAGACTACCTGATTACACATGGAAGTAGACCTATAGACTACCTGATTACACATGGAAGTAGACCTATAGACTACCTGATTACACGTGGAAGTAGGTTTATAAATGTGTCCGTTTTGGGATCTGATAGTTCTTCTGATTTGGCTCAACTCTCCACCACTAATGAGAAGGTTTTCTTCACCTCAATCAGCAAGTAAATCAAGTCTGTTTTTATAGCTATTGAGAATGATTAGTTCCTCAACGTTGTGTGTGTGCCTCAGTGTGTGTGTGTGTGTGTGTGCCTCAGTGTGTGTGTGTGTGTGTGTGTGTGTGTGCCTCAGTGTGTGTGTGCCTCAGTGTGTGTGTGCCTCAGTGTGTGTGTGCCTCAGTGTGTGTGTGCCTCAGTGTGTGTGTGTGTGTGTGCCTCTGTGTGTGTGTGTGTGTGTGTGTGTGTGTGTGCCTCAGTGTGTGTGTGCCTCAGTGTGTGTGTGCCTGTGTGTGTGTGCCTCAGTGTGTGTGTGTGCCTCAGTGTGTGTGTGCCTCAGTGTGTGTGTGTGCCTCAGTGTGTGTGTGTGTGTGCCTCAGTGTGTGTGTGTGCCTCAGTGTGTGTGTGCCTCAGTGTGTGTGTGCCTCAGTGTGTGTGTGTGTGTGTGTGTGTGTGTGTGTGTGTGTGTGTGTGTGCCTCAGTGTGTGTGTGCCTCAGTGTGTGTGTGCCTGTGTGTGTGTGCCTCAGTGTGTGTGTGTGTGTGTGTGTGTGTGCCTCAGTGTGTGTGTGTGCCCTCAGTGTGTGTGTGTGTGTGCCTCAGTGTGTGTGTGTGCCTCAGTGTGTGTGTGTGCCTCAGTGTGTGTGTGTGCCTCAGTGTGTGTGTGTGTGTGTGTGTGTGCCTCAGTGTGTGTGTGTGTGTGCCTCAGTGTGTGTGTGTGTGTGTGTGCCTCAGTGTGTGTGTGTGTGTGTGTGTGCCTCAGTGTGTATGAACTCTGTACTGTCAATCTGTCCTCAGGAACATCTGTCTGTGAGTCACAACAGCCTGACTACTCTACATGTGTGTGTGCCTCAGTGTGTGTGTGTGTGTGCCTCAGTGTGTGTGTGTGTGTGTGTGTGTGTGTGTGTGTGTGCCTCAGTGTGTGTGTGTGTGTGTGCCTCAGTGTGTGTGAACTCTGTACTGTCGATCTGTCCTCAGGAACATCTGTCTGTGAGTCACAACAGCCTGACTACTCTACATGTGTGTGTGCCTCAGTGTGTGTGTGTGTGTGTGTGTGTGTGTGTGTGTGTGTGTGTGCCTCAGTGTGTATGAACTCTGTACTGTCAATCTGTCCTCAGGAACATCTGTCTGTGAGTCACAACAGCCTGACTACTCTACATGGAGAACTGTGCAGCCTGCCGAACCTCAGGGTAACTACACACACACACACACACACACTCTCGCTTTCTGAGATGGGTTCAGGTGTGGAAAGGTCAACTTTGTTTCATGTTTTTAAGGCGGTGGTTGCCCGGGCCAACAACCTGAAGAACTCTGGAGTTCCTGATGACATCTTTCAGCTGGACGACCTCTCAGTCCTGGTGAGGAGATCTGTCTGTCTGTGTGTCTGTCTCCATCTGTCTGTCGAGATATCCTTCTCTCTCCATCTCTGGTGAGATATCCTTCTCTCTCCATCTTTCTTTCTTTCTATCCTTCTCTCTCCATCTCTCTTTCTTTCGAGATATCCTTCTCTCTCCATCTTTCTTTCTTTCCAGATATCCTTCTGTCTCCATCTCTCTCCAGATAGTCTGTGGTAATTGCCCATTAATCATAGAACAGTCTGTTCATGATCTGTTTTGTATGTTATTCAACATTCTACTGATGTTCTGCGTTCTACTGATGTTCTATGTCATTCTGTGTTCTTCAGGACCTGAGCTTCAACCAGCTGACTGAGATCCCCGAGACCTGGAGAACTCCAAGAACATGCTGGTGCTCAACCTCAGCCACAACAGGTAGAACCTCTAACAGGTGGCATACATGCCTTATAACCTCTACTAACAACCTCAGCCACAACAGGTAGAACCTCTTATAATATGTTATAACAGGTGACTAACAGGCCTTATAACCTCTAATAACAACCTCAGCCACAACAGGTAGAAACTCTAACCTCTAACAACAACCTCAGCCACAACAGGTAGAACCTCTTATAATATGTTATAACAGGTGACTAACAGGCCTTATAACCTCTACTAACAACCTCAGCCACAACAGGTAGAACCTCTTATAATATGTTATAACAGGTGACTAACAGGCCTTCTAACCTCTACTAACAACCTCAGCCACAACAGGTAGAACCTCTTATAATATGTTATAACAGGTCACTAACAGGCCTTATAACTTAAGCTATAACAGGATATAAATATATCATACATACAGAGCCTTCTGAAAGTATTCAGACCCCTTGACTTTTACCGCATTTTGTTACGTTACGGCCTTATTTTAAAATGAATTAAATATTATTTTGTCTCTTACACACAATACCCTATAATGACATCACAATACCCTATAATGACATCACAATACCCTATAATGACATCACAATACCCTATAATGACATCACAATGCCCTATAATGACATCACAATACCCTATAATGACATCACAATGCCCTATAATGACATCACAATGCCGTATAATGACATCACAATACCCTATAATGACATCACAATGCCCTATAATGACATCACAATGCCCTATAAGGACATCACAATGCACTATAAGGACATCACAACACCCTATAATGACATCACAATACCCTATAAGGACAAAGTGAATACAGGTTTTTAGAACTGTTTGCAATCTATTAAAAATAAAGAACTGAAATGCCTTCTTTACATCAGTATTCCGACTCTTTGCTATGAGACGGGAAATGAAGCTCAAGTGCTTCCTGTTTCCGTTGATCATACTTGAGAAGTTTCTACAACTGGATTCTGTGGTCTGATGAAACCAAGATTGAACTTTTTGGCCTGAATGTCAAGCGTCACATCTGGAGAAATCCTGGCACCATCCCTACGGTGAAGCATGGTGGTGGCAGCATCATGCTGTGGGGATGTTTTTCAGCAGCAGGGACTGGGAGACTAGTCAGGGTCGAGGGAAAGATGAACAGAGCAAAGTACAAAGAGATCTTGATGTAAACCTGCTCCAGACCTCAGACAGTGTTCCAAGGTTCACCTTCCAACAGGACAACGACCCTAGCACACAGCCAAGACAACGCAGGTGTGGCTTCGGGATAAGTCTCTGAATGTCCTTGACTGGACCAGCCAGAGCCCAAACTTGAACTCGATCAAACATCTCTGGAGAGACCTGAAAATAGCTGTGCAGCATTGCTCCCCATCCAACCTGACAGAGCTTGAGAGGATCTGCAGAGAAGAATGGGAGAAAATCCCTAAATACAGGTGTGCCAAGCTTGTAGAACCATACCCAAGAAGACTTGAGGCTGTAATCACTGCCAAAGGTGCTTTAACAAAGTACTGAGTAAAGGGTCAGAATACCTATGTATATGTGATATTTCAGTGTTTTATTTGTAAATATTAGCAAACATGAATAAAAACCAGTTTTTGCTTTTGTCATTATGGGGTATTGTGTGTAGATCGACTAGGTGGAAAAAACAATTGAATTCATTTGAAAATAAGGCTGTAACGTGAAAAAGTCAAGGGTCTGAATACTTTCCGAAGGCACTGTATCGTAGATTATTCTCCTCCTCCGAGCATCAATGCCATCCCTAACCAGTTGTTTATCAACCTGCCTTATAACCTAATACCGACCCTCCTCCTCCTCCTCCTCCTCCCAGCATCGATGCCATCCCTAACCAGTTGTTTATCAACCTGCCTTATAACCTAATACCGACCCTCCTCCTCCCAGCATCGATGCCATCCCTAACCAGTTGTTTATCAACCTGCCTTATAACCTAATACCGACCCTCCTCCTCCTCCTCCCAGCATCGATGCCATCCCTAACCAGTTGTTTATCAACCTGCCTTATAACCTAATACCGACCCTCCTCCTCCCAGCATCGATGCCATCCCTAACCAGTTGTTTATCAACCTGCCTTATAACCTAATACCGACCCTCCTCCTCCCAGCATCGATGCCATCCCTAACCAGTTGTTCATCAACCTGACTGACCTGCTGTACCTGGACCTGAGTGACAACAAGCTGGACAGCCTCCCCCTCAGATGAGACGCCTCGTCCACCTGCAGACCCTCATCCTGAACAACAATCCCCTGATGCACGCCCAGCTACGGTACGAAGCTTTATAACACATTATAACCATCTGAAGAATGTACGCCCAGCTATGGTACCAAGCATTATAACACATTATAACCATCTGAAGAATGCACGCCCAGCTATGGTACCACACATTATAACACATTATAACCATCTGAAGAATGCACGCCCAGCTATGGTACCAAGCATTATAACACATTATAACCATCTGAAGAATGTACGCCCAGCTATGGTACCAAGCATTATAACACATTATAACCATCTGAAGAATGCACGCCCAGCTATGGTACCAAGCATTATAACACATTATAACCATCTGAAGAATGTACGCCCAGCTACGGTACCAAGCATTATAACACATTATAACCATCTGAAGAATGCACGCCCAGCTACGGTACCACACATTATAACCCCTTGAGTTGCACTTAGCTATGGTACGAGACTTTATAACATGATATAACCCCCTGAGGCACGCCCAGCTACTGTACAAAGCTTTATAACACATTATAACACCTTAATACACATTATAACCCCCTGCTGCACACCCGCTATATGGTTTATAACACCTTAATACACACATTATAACCCCCTGATCTACGCTCAGCTATAATATGAAGGTTTATAACACCTTAATACACTTTATAACCCCTTGATGCACACCCAGCTATGATATGGTTTATAACACCTTAATACACATTATAACCCCCTGATGCACGCCCAGCTATAATATGAAGGTTTATAACCCCCTGATGCATGCCCAGCTATAATATGAAGGTTTATAACCCCCTGATGCATGCCCAGCTATAATATGAAGGTTTATAACCCCTGATGCACGCCCAGCTATAATATGAAGGTTTATAACCCCTGATGCACGCCCAGCTATAATATGAAGGTTTATAACACCTTAATACACATTATAACCCCCTGATGCACGCCCAGCTATAATATGAAGGTTTATAACCCCCTGATGCACGCCCAGCTATAATATGAAGGTTTATAACACCTTAATACACATTATAACCCCCTGATGCACGCCCAGCTATAATATGAAGGTTTATAACCCCTGATGCACGCCCAGCTATAATATGAAGGTTTATAACACCTTAATACACATTATAACCCCCTGATGCACGCCCAGCTTTAATATGAAGGTTTATAACACCTTAATACACATTATAACCCCCTGATGCACACCCAGCTATAATATGAAGGTTTATAACACCTTAATACACATTATAACCCCCTGATGCACGCCCAGCTATAACATGAAGGTTTATAACCCCCTGATGCACGCCCAGCTATAATATGAAGGTTTATAACACCTTAATACACATTATAACCCCCTGATGCATGCCCAGCTATATGAAGGTTTATAACCCCCTGATGCACGCCCAGCTATAATATGAAGGTTTATAACACCCACAACCCCCTGATGCACGCCCAGCTATAATATGAAGGTTTATAACCCCCTGATGCACGCCCAGCTATAATATGAAGGTTTATAACCCCTGATGCACGTCCAGCTATAATATGAAGGTTTATAACCCCCTGATGCACGCCCAGCTATAATATGAAGGTTTATAACCCCCTGATGCACGCCCAGCTATAATATGAAGGTTTATAACCCCTGATGCACGCCCAGCTATAATATGAAGGTTTATAACCCCCTGATGCACGCCCAGCTATAATATGAAGGTTTATAACCCCTGATGCACGCCCAGCTATAATATGAAGGTTTATAACACCTTAATACACATTATAACCCCTGATGCACGCCCAGCTATAATATGAAGG
The DNA here is from genome assembly GCF_018296145.1 of Oncorhynchus tshawytscha. Taxonomy (NCBI): domain Eukaryota; kingdom Metazoa; phylum Chordata; class Actinopteri; order Salmoniformes; family Salmonidae; genus Oncorhynchus; species Oncorhynchus tshawytscha. The sequence continues at coordinate 29,939 of NW_024608736.1, read as the reverse complement.
TTTATAACCCCTGATGCACACCCAGCTATAATATGAAGGTTTATAACACCTTAATACACATTATAACCCCTGATGCACACCCAGCTATAATATGAAGGTTTATAACACCTTAATACACATTATAACCCCCTGATGCACACCCAGCTATAATATGAAGGTTTATAACACCTTAATACACATTATAACCCCCTGATGCACGCCCAGCTATAATATGAAGGTTTATAACACCTTAATACACATTATAACCCCTGATGCACGCCCAGCTATAATATGAAGGTTTATAACCCCTGATGCACGCCCAGCTATAATATGAAGGTTTATAACACCTTAATACACATTATAACCCCCTGATGCACGCCCAGCTATAATATGAAGGTTTATAACACCTTAATACACATTATAACCCCCTGATGCACGCCCAGCTATAATATGAAGGTTTATAACACCTTAATACACATTATAACCCCCTGATGCACGCCCAGCTATGGTACGAAGCTTTCTAAGTCCTCCTGTGTGTGAGCAGCCAGCTGCCAGCCATGGTGGCCCTCCAGACTCTCCACCTGAGGAGCACCCAGAGAACCCAGAGCAACATGCCTACCAGTCTGGAGGGACTGGTACACCTGGCAGGTAACACACACACACACCTGGCAGGTAACACACACACCTGGCAGGTAACACACACACACACACCCTGGCAGGTAACACACACACACACACACCTGGCAAGTAACACACACACACACACACACACCTGGCAGGTAACACACACACACACACAATCCAAGACAAAAGTCAGGAAATTAATGTCCTTTATGTGGTCTCTCCTTAGACGTGGACCTGTCCTTCAACGACCTGAGTCGGGTTCCTGAGTGTCTCTATACGCTGAGCAGTCTGAAGCGTCTCAACCTCTCCTCGAATCAGATCTCAGAGCTCTCCCTCTGCATCGACCAATGGACTCAGCTAGAGACACTCAACCTCAGCAGGAACCAACTCACATCACTGCCTGTAAGAACATGTCTCTCTCTCATCTGTCTGTCTGTCTGTCTGTCTGTCTGTGTCTCTGTCTGTCTCTGTCTGTGTCTGTCTGTCTGCCTGTCTGTCTGTCTGTCTGTCTGTCTGTGTCTCTGTCTGTCTGTCTGTCTCTCTGTCTGTCTGTGTCTCTGTCTGTCTCTGTCTGTCTCTGTCTGTCTCTCTCTGTCTGTGTCTCTGTCTGTCTGTCTGTCTCTCTCTCTCTGTGTCTCTGTCTGTCTGTCTGTCTGTCTGTCTCTCTCTGTCTGTCTGTCTGTCTCTCTGTCTGTCTGTCTCTCTGTCTGTCTGTGTCTCTGTCTGTCTGTCTGTCTGTCTGTCTCTCTCTCTGTCTGTCTGTCTGTCTGTCTGTCTGTCTGTCTGTCTGTCTGTCTGTCTCTCTCTGTCTATCTCTCTGTCTGTCTCTCTCTGTCTGTCTGTCTGTCTGTCTGTCTGTCTGTCTCTGTCTGTCTGTCTGTCTGTCTGTCTGTCTGTCTGTCTGTCTGTCTGTCTGTCTGTCTGTCTGTCTGTCTGTGTCTGTCTGTCTGTCTGTCTGTCTGTCTGTCTGTCTGTCTGTCTGTCTCTGTCTGTCTGTCTGTCTGTCTCTGTCTGATCTCTGTATAACTGTGTCTATAACCCCTTGTACTTAGCTATGGTACGTGTAACACCCCTATTGACCCTTTATAACTGTCATTATAACCCCCTGACGCCCAGCTACTGTACAAAACTGCACGCCCAGCTACTGTACAAAACTTTATAACACATTATAACCCCCTGATGCACGCCCAGCTACTGTACAAAACTTTATAACACCTGTCTAATACACATTATAACACCCTAATACACATTATAACCCCCTGATGCACGCCCAGCTACTGTACAAAACTTTATAACACATTATAACCCACTGATGCACGCCCAGCTACTGTACAAAACGTTATAACACATTGGGGACAGTAGGTCATCTGGTCCTGGATCTGTTGGTGACAGTAGCTCATCTGGGTAGACCTGGATCTGTCTGGGGACAGTAGGTCATCTGGGTAGACCTGGATCTGTTGGTGACAGTAGGTCATCTGGGTAGACCTGGATCTGTTGGGGACAGTAGGTCATCTGGGTAGACCTGGATCTGTTGGGGACAGTAGGTCATCTGGGTAGACCTGGATCTGTTGGACAGTAGGTCATCTGGGTAGACCTGGATCTGTCTGTCTGACAGTAGGTCATCTGGAGACTTGGATCTGTTGGGGACAGTAGGTCATCTGGGTAGACCTGGATCTGTCTGGGGACAGTAGGTCATCTGGGTAGACCTGGATCTGTTGGGGACAGTAGGTCATCTGATCTGTTGGTGACAGTAGCTCATCTGGATAGACCTGATCTGTTGGTGTCTCTGACAGTAGGTCATCTGATCTGTTGGTGACAATAGGTCATCTGATCTGTTGGTGACAGTAGCTCTGTCTGGGGACAGTAGACCTGGATCTGTTGGTGACAGTAGGTCATCTGGGTAGACCTGGATCTGTTGGGGTCAGTAGGTCATCTGGGTAGACCTGGATCTGTTGGGGACAGTAGGTCATCTGGGTAGACCTGGATCTGTTGGACAGTAGGTCATCTGGGTAGACCTGGATCTGTTGGACAGTAGGTCATCTGGGTAGACCTGGATCTGTTGGACAGTAGGTCATCTGGGTAGACTTGGATCTGTTGTCTGACAGTAGGTCATCTGGGTAGACCTGGATCTGTTGGGGACAGTAGGTCATCTGGGTAGACCTGGATCTGTTGGGGACAGTAGGTCATCTGATCTGTTGGTGACAGTAGCTCATCTGGATAGACCTGATCTGTTGGTGACAGTAGGTCATCTGATCTGTTGGTGACAGTAGGTCATCTGATCTGTTGGTGACAGTAGCTCATCTGGGTAGACCCTGATCTGTTTGGGACAGTAGGTCATCTGGGGAGACCCTGATCTGTTTGGGACAGTAGGTCATCTGATCTGTTGGTGACAGTAGGTCATCTGGGTAGACCTGGATCTGTTGGGGACAGTAGCTCATCTGGATAGACCTGGATCTGTTGGTGACAGTAGGTCATCTGATCTGTTGGTGACAGTAGGTCATCTGATCTGTTGGTGACAGTAGGTCATCTGGGTAGACCTGGATCTGTTGGGGACAGTAGCTCATCTGGGTAGACCTGGATCTGTTGGTGACAGTAGCTCATCTGGACCTGTCTGTCCTGATCTGTTGGTGACAGTAGCTCATCTGGGTAGAGCAGCATTCTGACCTCATCTTTGAGGGTGAGTTCAGGGGCTGCAGATGGGTCCAACAACACTGCTCGTTCGTTGACGTAGACGTCACAGGTTTGGACTTAAACTGCGCCCTTTGTCTCACCCCTGTCTCTGTCTCTCTCCAGTCTGCTATCTGTAAGCTGGGGAGGTTGAAGAAGCTTTATGTGAACAGTAACAAGCTGGACTTTGATGGAGTTCCGTCTGGCGTGGGGAAGTTATCCAGTCTGCAGGAGTTCATGGCTGCTAACAACAACCTGGAACTAATACCCGAGGGACTCTGTAGGTGGGTACCTCACGTCATACCCGAGGTTTGACTCTGGTGTCTCACCCGTCGTCATACCCGAGGGACTCTGTAGGTGGGTACCTCACGTCAGTACCCGAGGGACTCTGTAGGTGGGTACCTCACGTCATACCCGAGGACTCTGTAGGTGGGTACCTCACGTCATACCCGAGGGACTCTGTAGGTGGGTACCTCACGTCATACCCGAGGGACTCTGTAGGTGGGTACCTCACGTCATACCCGAGGGACTCTGTAGGTGGGTACCTCACGTCATACCCGAGGACTCTGTAGGTGGGTACCTCACGTCATACCCGAGGGACTCTGTAGGTGGGTACCTCACGTCATACCCGAGGGACTCTGTAGGTGGGCACCTCACGTCATACCCGAGGGACTCTGTAGGTAGGTACCTCACGTCATACCCGAGGGACTCTGTCGGTAGACACACACTTAAGGCGTCCGCATGCTTCCCAGCCGGTATTTCATGATGCCATTTTGTGACATGTTTTGATGTTTTGGACAGTACCTGCTGTGTAGTGGATCAACTTGTTGTTGTGTAGGTGTGGGAAGCTGAAGAAGTTGGTTCTGAATAAGAATCGTCTGGTGACTCTTCCTGAAGCCATCCACTTCCTCGTCGACCTAGAGGTACACACTGTCCTCTGTTCTAGATTCTAGATGTTCTGCCCTGTGTTCTAGGTTCTAACTGTTCTAGGTGTTTTGCCCTGTGTTCTAGGTTCTAGACATTCTACCCTGTGTTCTAGGTTCAAAATGTTCTAGATGTTCTGTTCTAGGTTTTAGATGTTCTAGATGTCTGTTGTAAGTGGTCTCTCCTCTGTGTGTGTTCTAGGTTCTAGATGTACGTGAGAACCCCAACCTGGTGATGCCTCCCAAGCCGGTGGACAGGACAGCAGAGTGGTACAACATCGACTTCTCTCTTCAGAACCAACTGAGACTGGCTGGAGCATCCCCTGCTGTAATATCTGCTGCAGGGGAGGTGGGTCTGGGTCCTGGGGAGGTGGGTCTGGGTCCTGGGGAGGTGGGTCTGGGTCCTGGGGAGGTGGGTCTGGGTCCTGGGGAGGTGGGTCTGGGTCCTGGGGAGGTGGGTCTGGGTCCTGGGGAGGTGGGTCTGGGTCCTGGGGAGGTGGGTCTGGGTCCTGGGGAGGTGGGTCTGGGTCCTGGGGAGGTGGGTCTGGGTCCGGGGAGGTGGGTCTGGGTCCGGGGAGGTGGGTCTGGGTCCTGGGGAGGTGGGTCTGGGTCCTGGGGAGGTGGGTCTGGGTCTAGGGAGGTGGGTCTGGGGGGAGGTGGGTCTGGGTCTAGGGAAGGTGGGTCTGGGTGGGTCTGGGTCTAGGGAAGGTGGGTCTGGGTCTGGGGTCTGGGTCTAGGGAAGGTGGGTCTGGGTCTCTGGGGAGGTGGGTCTGGGTCTAGGGGAGGGGTGGGTCTAGGGGAAGTGGGTCTGGGTCTAGGGGAGATGGGTCTGGGTTTAGGGGAGATGGGTCTGGGTTTAGGGGAGATGGGTCTGGGTTTAGGGGAGATGGGTCTGGGTCCTGGGGAGATGGGTCTGGGTCCTGGGGAGATGGGTCTGGGTCCTGGGGAGATGGGTCTGGGTCCTGGGGAGGTGGGTCTGGGTCCTGGGGAGGGTGGGTCCTGGGGAGGGGTGGGTCCTGGGGAGGTGGGTCCTGGTCCTGGGGAGGTGGGTCTGGGCCCTGGGGAGGTGGGTCTGGGCCTGGGGAGGTGGGTCTGGGTTTAGGGGAGGTGGGTCTGGGTTTAGGGGAGGTGGGTCTGGGTTTAGGGGAGGTGGGTCTGGGGGGTGGGTCTGGGGGAGGTGGGTCTGGGTTTAGGGGAGGTGGGTCTGGGGGAGGTGGGTCTAGGGGAGGTGGGTCTGGGTCTAGGGAAGGTGGGTCTGGGTCTAGGGAAGGTGGGTCTGGGTCTAGGGGAGGTGGGTCTGGGGAAGGTGGGTCTGGGTCTAGGGGAGGTGGGTCTGGGTCTAGGGGAGGTGGGTCTAGGGGAGGTGGGTCTAGGGGAAGTGGGTCTGGGTCTAGGGGAGGTGGGTCTGGGGGAGGTGGGTCTGGGGGGAGGTGGGTCTGGGGGGGAGGTGGGTCTGGGGGAGGTGGGTCTGGGGGGAGGTGGGTCTGGGGGGAGGTGGGTCTGGGGGGAGGTGGGTCTGGGGGAGGTGGGTCTGGGTTTAGGGGAGATGGGTCTGGGTTTAGGGTGAGGTGGGTCTAGGGGAGGTGGGTCTAGGGGAGGTGGGTCTGGGTGAGGTGGGTCTAGGGGAGGTGGGTCTGGGTGAGGTGGGTCTAGGGGAGGTGGGTCTGGGGGAGGTGGGTCTAGGGAGGTGGGTCTGGGTCTAGGGGAGGTGGGTCTGGGTGAGGTGGGTCTAGGGTAGGTGGGTCTAGGGTAGGTGGGTCTAGGGGAGGTGGGTCTAGGGGAGGTGGGTCTGGGTGAGGTGGGTCTGGGTTTAGGGGAGGTGGGTCTGGGTGAGGTGGGTCTAGGGGAGGTGGGTCTAGGGGAGGTGGGTCTAGGGGAGGTGGGTCTAGGGGAGGTGGGTCTAGGGAGGTGGGTCTGGGTTTAGGGGAGGTGGGTCTGGGTTTAGGGGAGGTGGGTCTGGGTGAGGTGGGTCTGGGTTTAGGGGAGATGGGTCTGGGTTTAGGGGAGATGGGTCTGGGTTTAGGGTCTGGGTGAGGTGGGTCTGGGTGAGGTGGGTCTGGGTTTAGGGAGATGGGTCTGGGTTTAGGGTGAGGTGGGTCTGGGTGAGGTGGGTCTGGGTTTAGGGGAGGTGGGTCTGGGTGGGTGAGGTGGGTCTAGGGGAGGTGGGTCTGGGTTTAGGGGAGGTGGGTCTGGGTGAGGTGGGTCTAGGGAGGTGGGTCTGGGTGAGGTGGGTCTAGGGAGGTGGGTCTGGGTTTGGGGGAGGTGAAATTTCCCCCCCCACTGCTACACACTGATAATCTGTCCATCCAGACCTGTCTGTGGACCAGACAGAGAAATGCACTGACTTGCTTTAGATACGCTCAATACATTTTGTGTGTGTTTGTGTGTGTGTAGGGGCCAGCCCACGGGACCCCCTGGCGAGGAAGATGAGGCTGAGGAGGAGGAAGGACAGTAGTCAAGACGACCAGGCTAAACAGGTCCTCAAGGGGATGAGTGATGTCACACAAGAGAAGAACAAGAGTTTTGAGGTAGGGAGGGGTGGTGGGGTTGGATGGAGAAGAGAGGGGGGTGGATGGAGTAGAGGGGGGGGGTTTGGAAGGGGGAGGGGTAGATTGGAAGAGAGGGAGGGGTAGATTGAGGAGAGAGAGAGGGAGGGGTGGATGGATGGAGGAGAGTGAGGGAGGGGTGGATGAGGGAGAGAGGTATGAACATTGGGTTTCATTCCTAGATTGAAAGGAGCTAGTCCTCTTAGATTTACACCCACCAGCATCCTCTGTTGGGAATGTGCCAATGACATGCTTCAAATGAAACCGAGCCCTTACTGTGTGTGTGTGTGGTGTGTGTGTGTGTGTGTGTGTGTGTGTGTGTGTAGGAGAACGGCGATCAGAAGTATGGGGAACTGAATGCGTCATTGGGACACACGCGTCGTTGGGACAAGAGTCTGGAGAAACCACAGCTGGACTACTCTGAGTTCTTCATGGAGGACGTAGGACAGGTAGGCCCAGCGGCGTTCAGGTTTTAGCCGGGCTAGTCCGTCGTCCTGCCCCTGAACAAGGCAGTTAACCCACTGTTCCCCGGTAGGCCGTCGTCCTGCCCCTGAACAAGGCAGTTAACCTCCTGTTCCCCGGTAGGCCGTCGTCCTGCCCCTGAACAAGGCAGTTAACCTCCTGTTCCCCGGTAGGCCGTCGTTCTGCCCCTGAACAAGGCAGTTAACCTCCTGTTCCCCGGTAGGCCGTCGTTCTGCCCCTGAACAAGGCAGTTAACCTCCTGTTACCCGGTAGGCCGTCGTCCTGCCCCTGAACAAGGCAGTTAACCTCCTGTTCCCCGGTAGGCCGTCGTCCTGCCCCTGAACAAGGCAGTTAACCTCCTGTTCCCGGTAGGCCGTCGTCCTGCCCCTGAACAAGGCAGTTAACCTCCTGTTCCCCGGTAGGCCGTCGTCCTGCCCCTGAACAAGGCAGTTAACCTCCTGTTCCCGGTAGGCCGTCGTCCTGCCCCTGAACAAGGCAGTTAACCTCCTGTTCCCCGGTAGGCCGTCGTCCTGCCCCTGAACAAGGCAGTTAACCTCCTGTTCCCCGGTAGGCCGTCGTCGCCATTATGTCTCTAATCTGATAGTGGGGGGGGTAGATGTCTCCATTATGGCTCTAATCTGATAGTGGGGGGTAGATGTCTCCATTATGGCTCTAATCTGATAGGGGGGTGGATGTCTCCATTATGGCTCTAATCTGATAGTGGGGGGTAGATGTCTCCATTATGGCTCTAATCTGATAGTGGGGGGGGAGATGTCTCCATTATGGCTCTAATCTGATGGGGGTAGATGTCTCCATTATGGCTCTAATCTGATAGGGGGGTAGATGTCTCCATTATGGCTCTAATCTGATAGGGGGGTAGATGTCTCCATTATGGCTCTAATCTGATAGGGGGTAGATGTCTCCATTATGGCTCTAATCTGATAGTGGGGGGGTAGATGTCTCCATTATGGCTCTAATCTGATAGTGGGGGGTAGATGTCTCCATTATGGCTCTAATCTGATAGTGGGGGGTGGATGTCTCCATTATGGCTCTAATCTGATAGTGGGGGGTAGATGTCTCCATTATGGCTCTAATCTGATAGTGGGGGGTAGATGTCTCCATTATGGCTCTAATCTGATAGGGGGTAGATGTCTCCATTATGGCTCTAATCTGATAGTGGGGGGTGGATGTCTCCATTATGGCTCTAATCTGATAGTGGGGGGTAGATGTCTCCATTATGGCTCTAATCTGATAGTGGGGGGTAGATGTCTCCATTATGGCTCTAATCTGATAGTGGGGGGTAGATGTCTCCATTATGGCTCTAATCTGATAGTGGGGGGTAGATGTCTCCATTATGGCTCTAATCTGATAGGGGGAGGGTGGGGGGTAGATGTCTCCATTATGGCTCTAATCTGATAGGGGGGGGGGGTAGATGTCTCCATTATGGCTCTAATCTGACAGTGGGGGTAGATGTCTCCATTATGGCTCTAATCTGATAGTGGTGGGGGTAGATGTCTCCATTATGGCTCTAATCTGATAGTGGGGGGTAGATGTCTCCATTATGGCTCTAATCTGATAGGGGGTAGATGTCTCCATTATGGCTCTAAACTGATAGGGGGGTAGATGTCTCCATTTTGGCTCTAATCTGATAGGGGGTAGATGTCTCCATTTTGGCTCTAATCTGATAGGGGGGTAGATGTCTCCATTATGGCTCTAATCTGATAGTGGGGGGTAGATGTCTCCATTATGGCTCTAAACTGATAGGGGGTAGATGTCTCCATTATGGCTCTAAACTGATAGGGGGGTAGATGTCTCCATTATGGCTCTAAACTGATAGGGGGGTAGATGTCTCCATTATGGCTCTAATCTGATAGTGGGGGGTAGATGTCTCCATTATGGCTCTAAACTGATAGGGGGGTAGATGTCTCCATTTTGGCTCTAATCTGATAGGGGGGTAGATGTCTCCATTATGGCTCTAATCTGATAGGGGGGTAGATGTCTCCATTATGGCTCTAATCTGATAGGGGGGTAGATGTCTCCATTATGGCTCTAATCTGATAGGGGGGTAGATGTCTCCATTATGGCTCTAATCTGATAGGGGGGTAGATGTCTCCATTATGGCTCTAATCTGATAGGGGGGTAGATGTCTCCATTATGGCTCTAATCTGATAGGGGGGTAGATGTCTCCATTATGGCTCTAAACTGATAGGGGGGTAGATGTCTCCATTATGGCTCTAATCTGATAGTGGGGGGTAGATGTCTCCATTATGGCTCTAAACTGATAGGGGGTAGATGTCTCCATTATGGCTCTAATCTGATAGTGGGGGTAGATGTCTCCATTATGGCTCTAAACTGATAGGGGGGTAGATGTCTCCATTTTGGCTCTAATCTGATAGGGGGTAGATGTCTCCATTATGGCTCTAATCTGATAGGGGGTAGATGTCTCCATTATGGCTCTAATCTGATAGGGGGTAGATGTCTCCATTATGGCTCTAATCTGATAGGGGGGGTAGATGTCTCCATTATGGCTCTAATCTGATAGGGGGTAGATGTCTCCATTATGGCTCTAATCTGATAGGGGGGTAGATGTCTCCATTATGGCTCTAATCTGATAGGGGGGTAGATGTCTCCATTATGGCTCTAATCTGATAGGGGGTAGATGTCTCCATTATGGCTCTAATCTGATAGGGGGTAGATGTCTCCATTATGGCTCTAATCTGATAGGGGGGTGGATGTCTCCATTATGGCTCTAATCTGATAGTGGGGGGGGTAGATGTCTCCATTATGGCTCTAATCTGATAGTGGGGGGTAGATGTCTCCATTATGGCTCTAATCTGATAGTGGGGGGGGTAGATGTCTCCATTATGGCTCTAATCTGATAGTGGGGGTGGGGGTAGATGTCTCCATTATGGCTCTAATCTGATAGTGGGGGGTGGGGGTAGATGTCTCCATTATGGCTCTAATCTGATAGTGGGGGGTGGGGGTATATTTCTCCATTATGGCTCTAATCTGATAGTGGGGGGTAGATGTCTCCATTATGGCTCTAATCTGATAGTGGGGGGTGGGGGTATATTTCTCCATTATGGCTCTAATCTGATAGTGGGGGGTAGATGTCTCCATTATGGCTCTAATCTGATAGTGGGGGGGGGTAGATGTCTCCATTATGGCTCTAATCTGATAGTGGGGGGGGTAGATGTCTCCATTATGGCTCTAATCTGATAGGGGGGTAGATGTCTCCATTATGGCTCTAATCTCATAGGGGGGGGGTAGATGTCTCCATTATGGCTCTAATCTGATAGGGGGGTAGATGTCTCCATTATGGCTCTAATCTGATAGGGGGTAGATGTCTCCATTATGGCTCTAATCTGATAGGGGGGTAGATGTCTCCATTATGGCTCTAATCTGATAGTGGGGGGTCTCCATTATGGCTCTAATCTGATAGGGGGGTATATTTCTCCATTATGGCTCTAATCTGATAGTGGGGGGTAGATGTCTCCATTATGGCTCTAATCTGATAGTGGGGGGTAGATGTCTCCATTATGGCTCTAATCTGATAGTGGGGGGGGTAGATGTCTCCATTATGGCTCTAATCTGATAGGGGGGGGTAGATGTCTCCATTATGGCTCTAATCTCATAGGGGGGTAGATGTCTCCATTATGGCTCTAATCTGATAGGGGGTAGATGTCTCCATTATGGCTCTAATCTGATAGGGGGTAGATGTCTCCATTATGGCTCTAATCTGATAGGGGGTAGATGTCTCCATTATGGCTGTAATCTGATAGTGGGGGGTAGATGTCTCCATTATGGCTCTAATCTGATAGGGGGGTAGATGTCTCCATTATGGCTCTAATCTGATAGGGGGGTTAGATGTCTCCATTATGGCTCTAATCTGATAGTGGGGGGTAGATGTCTCCATTATGGCTCTAATCTGATAGGGGAGGAGGTTTGTGTTTGAGCGTGTGTGTGCAGTTGTACTGTTCTAACTTTGCTGTGTGTGTGTGTGTGTGTGTGTGTGTATGTGTGTGTGTGTGTGTGTGTGTGTGTGTGTGTGTGTGTGTGTGTGTGTGTGTGTGTGTGTGTGTGTGTGTATAGGTTCCTGGTGTGTTTGTGTGGCAGATAGAGAACTTCGTTCCGATGCAGGTAGACGAGGCGTTCCAGGGGAAGTTCTACGAGGCTGACTGCTACATCATCCTCAAGGTAACACACACACACACACACACACACACACACACACACACTGTTACATCATCCTCAAGGTAACACACACACACACACTGCTACATCATCCTCAAGGTAGCACACACACACACTGCTACATCATCCTCAAGGTAGCACACACACACACTGCTACATCATCCTCAAGGTAACACACACACACACTGCTACATCATCCTCAAGGTAACACACACACACACTGCTACATCATCCTCAAGGTAACACACACACACACTGCTACATCATCCTCAAGGTAACACACACACACACTGCTACATCATCCTCAAGGTAACACACACACACACACACACACTGCTACATCATCCTCAAGGTAACACACACACACACTGCTACATCATCCTCAAGTTAACACACACACACTGCTACATCATCCTCAAGTTAACACACACACACACTGCTACATCATCCTCAAGGTAACACACACACACACTGCTACATCATCCTCAAGGTAGCACACACACACACTGCTACATCATCCTCAAGTTAACACACACACACACACACTGCTACATCATCCTCAAGGTAACAAACACACACACACACACTGCTACATCATCCTCAAGGTAACACACACACACACACTGCTACATCATCCTCAAGGTAGCACACACACACACTGCTACATCATCCTCAAGGTAACACACACACACACTGCTACATCATCCTCAAGGTAACACACACACACACACACACACACACTGCTACATCATCCTCAAGGTAACACACACACACTGCTACATCATCCTCAAGGTAACACACACACACTGCTACATCATCCTCAAGGTAACAAACACACACACACACACTGCTACATCATCCTCAAGGTAACACACACACACACACTGCTACATCATCCTCAAGGTAGCACACACACACACTGCTACATCATCCTCAAGGTAACACACACACACACTGCTACATCATCCTCAAGGTAACACACACACACACACACACACACACACTGCTACATCATCCTCAAGGTAACACACACACACTGCTACATCATCCTCAAGGTAACACACACACACTGCTACATCATCCTCAAGGTAACACACACACACACACACACACACACACACACACACACACACACTGCTACATCATCCTCAAGGTAACACACACTGCTACATCATCCTCAAGGTAACACACACACACACACACACTGCTACATCATCCTCAAGGTAACACACACACACACACACACACACACACACTGCTACATCATCCTCAAGGTAACACACACACACACACACACACTGCTACGTCATCCTCAAGGTAACACACACACACACACTGCTACATCATCCTCAAGGTAACACACACACACACACACACACACACACACTGCTACATCATCCTCAAGGTAACACACACACACACACACACACTGCTACATCATCCTCAAGGTAACACACACACACACTGCTACATCATCCTCAAGGTAACACACACACACACACACACACACACACACACACACACACACACACACACACACACACACACACACACACACTGCTACATCATCCTCAAGGTAACACACACACACACACACACACACACACACTGCTACATCATCCTCAAGGTAACACACACACACACACACACACTGCTACATCATCCTCAAGATAACACACACACACACACACACACACACACACACACACACACACACACACACACACACTGCTACATCATCCTCAAGGTAACACACACACACACTGCTACATCATCCTCAAGGTAACACACACACACACACTGCTACATCATCCTCAAGGTAACACACAAACTGTACTGGTCAGGCCTGGTTGAATCTGTACTGGTCAGGCCTGGTTGAATCTGTACTGGTCAGGCCTGGTTGAATCTGTACTGGTCAGGCCTGGTTGAATCTGTACTGGTCAGGCCTGGTTGAATCTGTACTGGTCAGGCCTGGTTGAATCTGTACTGGTCAGGCCTGGTTGAATCTAGCAGCACAGTACTGTTGAGGTTTGCCCTGTAAAGTGACTGGTTTAATAGTGTCTACTGTAGGGACTAGCAGTTAGTCTGTACAGAACACAGTGGTTTAATAGTGTCTACTGTAGGGACTAGCAGTTAGTCTGAACAGAACACAGTGGTTTAATAGTGTCTACTGTAGGGGCTAGCAGTTAGTCTGTACAGAACACAGTGGTTTAATAGTGTCTACTGTAGGGACTAGCAGTTAGTCTGAACACCACACAGTGGTTTAATAGTGTCTACTGTAGGGGCTAGCAGTTAGTCTGAACAGAACACCACACAGTGGTTTAATAGTGTCTACTGTAGGGACTAGCAGTTAGTCTGAACAGAACACAGTGGTTTAATAGTGTCTACTGTAGGGACTAGCAGTTAGTCTGTACAGAACACAGTGGTTTAATAGTGTCTACTGTAGGGACTAGCAGTTAGTCTGAACACCACACAGTGGTTTAATAGTGTCTACTGTAGGGGCTAGCAGTTAGTCTGAACAGAACACCACACAGTGGTTTAATAGTGTCTACTGTAGGGACTAGCAGTTAGTCTGTACAGAACACAGTGGTTTAATAGTGTCTACTGTAGGGACTAGCAGTTAGTCTGAACAGAACACAGTGGTTTAATAGTGTCTACTGTAGGGACTAGCAGTTAGTCTGTACAGAACACAGTGGTTTAATAGTGTCTACTGTAGGGACTAGCAGTTAGTCTGAACAGAACACAGTGGTTTAATAGTGTCTACTGTAGGGACTAGCAGTTAGTCTGAACAGAACACAGTGGTTTAATAGTGTCTACTGTAGGGACTAGCAGTTAGTCTGAACAGAACACCACACAGTGGTTTAATAGTGTCTACTGTAGGGACTAGCAGTTAGTCTGAACAGAACACAGTGGTTTAATAGTGTCTACTGTAGGGACTAGCAGTTAGTCTGAACAGAACACAGTGGTTTAATAGTGTCTACTGTAGGGACTAGCAGTTAGTCTGAACAGAACACAGTGGTTTAATAGTGTCTACTGTAGGGACTAGCAGTTAGTCTGAACAGAACACAGTGGTTTAATAGTGTCTACTGTAGGGACTAGCAGTTAGTCTGAACAGAACACAGTGGTTTAATAGTGTCTACTGTAGGGACTAGCAGTTAGTCTGAACAGAACACAGTGGTTTAATAGTGTCTACTGTAGGGACTAGCAGTTAGTCTGAACAGAACACAGTGGTTTAATAGTGTCTACTGTAGGGACTAGCAGTTAGTCTGAACAGAACACCACACAGTGGTTTAATAGTGTCTACTGTAGGGACTAGCAGTTAGTCTGAACAGAACACAGTGGTTTAATAGTGTCTACTGTAGGGGCTAGCAGTTAGTCTGAACAGAACACCACACAGTGGTTTAATAGTGTCTACTGTAGGGACTAGCAGTTAGTCTGAACAGAACACAGTGGTTTAATAGTGTCTACTGTAGGGACTAGCAGTTAGTCTGTACAGAACACAGTGGTTTAATAGTGTCTACTGTAGGGACTAGCAGTTAGTCTGAACACCACACAGTGGTTTAATAGTGTCTACTGTAGGGACTAGCAGTTAGTCTGAACAGAACACAGTGGTTTAATAGTGTCTACTGTAGGGACTAGCAGTTAGTCTGTACAGAACACAGTGGTTTAATAGTGTCTACTGTAGGGACTAGCAGTTAGTCTGAACAGAACACAGTGGTTTAATAGTGTCTACTGTAGGGACTAGCAGTTAGTCTGTACAGAACACAGTGGTTTAATAGTGTCTACTGTAGGGACTAGCAGTTAGTCTGAACAGAACACAGTGGTTTAATAGTGTCTACTGTAGGGACTAGCAGTTAGTCTGAACAGAACACAGTGGTTTAATAGTGTCTACTGTAGGGACTAGCAGTTAGTCTGAACAGAACACCACACAGTGGTTTAATAGTGTCTACTGTAGGGACTAGCAGTTAGTCTGAACAGAACACAGTGGTTTAATAGTGTCTACTGTAGGGACTAGCAGTTAGTCTGAACAGAACACAGTGGTTTAATAGTGTCTACTGTAGGGACTAGCAGTTAGTCTGAACAGAACACAGTGGTTTAATAGTGTCTACTGTAGGGACTAGCAGTTAGTCTGAACAGAACACAGTGGTTTAATAGTGTCTACTGTAGGACTAGCAGTTAGTCTGAACAGAACACAGTGGTTTAATAGTGTCTACTGTAGGGACTAGCAGTTAGTCTGAACAGAACACAGTGGTTTAATAGTGTCTACTGTAGGGACTAGCAGTTAGTCTGAACAGAACACAGTGGTTTAATAGTGTCTACTGTAGGGACTAGCAGTTAGTCTGAACAGAACACCACACAGTGGTTTAATAGTGTCTACTGTAGGGACTAGCAGTTAGTCTGAACAGAACACAGTGGTTTAATAGTGTCTACTGTAGGGACTAGCAGTTAGTCTGTACAGAACACAGTGGTTTAATAGTGTCTACTGTAGGGACTAGCAGTTAGTCTGAACAGAACACAGTGGTTTAATAGTGTCTACTGTAGGGACTAGCAGTTAGTCTGTACAGAACACAGTGGTTTAATAGTGTCTACTGTAGGGACTAGCAGTTAATCTGAACAGAACACAGTGGTTTAATAGTGTCTACTGTAGGGACTAGCAGTTAGTCTGAACAGAACACAGTGGTTTAATAGTGTCTACTGTAGGGGCTAGCAGTTAGTCTGTACAGAACACAGTGGTTTAATAGTGTCTACTGTAGGGGCTAGCAGTTAGTCTGAACAGAACACAGTGGTTTAATAGTGTCTACTGTAGGGACTAGCAGTTAGTCTGTACAGAACACAGTGGTTTAATAGTGTCTACTGTAGGGACTAGCAGTTAGTCTGTACAGAACACATTGGTTTAATAGTGTCTACTGTAGGGACTAGCAGTAAGTCTGTACAGAACACAGTGGTTTAATAGTGTCTACTGTAGGGACTAGCAGTTAGTCTGAACAGAACACAGTGGTTTAATAGTGTCTACTGTAGGGACTAGCAGTTAGTCTGTACAGAACACAGTGGTTTAATAGTGTCTACTGTAGGGACTTGCAGTTAGTCTGTACAGAACACAGTGGTTTAATAGTGTCTACTGTAGGGACTAGCAGTTAGTCTGAACAGAACACAGTGGTTTAATAGTGTCTACTGTAGGGGCTAGCAGTTAGTCTGAACAGAACACAGTGGTTTAATAGTGTCTACTGTAGGGACTAGCAGTTAGTCTGAACAGAACACCACACAGTGGTTTAATAGTGTCTACTGTAGGGACTAGCAGTTCGTCTGAACAGAACACAGTGGTTTAATAGTGTCTACTGTAGGGGCTAGCAGTTAGTCTGTACAGAACACAGTGGTTTAATAGTGTCTACTGTAGGGACTAGCAGTTAGTCTGAACAGAACACAGTGGTTTAATAGTGTCTACTGTAGGGACTAGCAGTTAGTCTGTACAGAACACAGTGGTTTAATAGTGTCTACTGTAGGGACTTGCAGTTAGTCTGTACAGAACACAGTGGTTTAATAGTGTCTACTGTAGGGACTAGCAGTTAGTCTGAACACCACACAGTGGTTTAATAGTGTCTACTGTAGGGACTAGCAGTTAGTCTGAACAGAACAGTGGTTTAATAGTGTCTACTGTAGGGACTAGCAGTTAGTCTGTACAGAACACAGTGGTTTAATAGTGTCTACTGTAGGGACTAGCAGTTAGTCTGAACAGAACACAGTGGTTTAATAGTGTCTACTGTAGGGACTAGCAGTTAGTCTGTACAGAACACAGTGGTTTAATAGTGTCTACTGTAGGGACTAGCAGTTAGTCTGAACAGAACACAGTGGTTTAATAGTGTCTACTGTAGGGACTAGCAGTTAGTCTGAACAGAACACAGTGGTTTAATAGTGTCTACTGTAGGGACTAGCAGTTAGTCTGAACAGAACACAGTGGTTTAATAGTGTCTACTGTAGGGACTAGCAGTTAGTCTGAACAGAACACAGTGGTTTAATAGTGTCTACTGTAGGGACTAGCAGTTAGTCTGAACAGAGCACTGTGAAGCCTCATTTCCATGAGACAACATATGATTTCATATTGTACTGTTATGTAGTTATGTAGTAACCTAGTAACTCCCCTCCTCTGAACCCCCCACCCCTCCTCTGAACCCCCACCTCCTCAAACCCCCTACCCCTCCTCTGAACCCCCCACGCCTCCTCTACCCCTCCTCTGAACCCCCGCACCCCTCCTTTACCCCCTCTTCCTCAAACCCCCTACCCCTCCCCCACCCCACCCCTCCTCCCCCACCCCTCCTCTGCACCCATCCTCTACCCCCTCCTCCTCTGAACCCCCTACCCCACCCCTCCTACCCCTATCCCTCCTCTAACCCCCCAGACGTTCCTGGGGACAACGGAGCCCTGAACTGGCAGATATTCTACTGGATCGGTCAGGAAGCTACGCTGGATAAGAAGGCGGGGTCTGCCATCCACGCCGTCAACCTCCGTAACTACCTGGGGGCGGAGTGTCGAACCATCAGAGAGGAGATGGGAGACGAGTCCGAGGAGTTCAGCGCTGTAGGTCCCCCCCACACACACACACACACACACACACACGGCCTGTAGAAAACCTTGCCAACTCTTCGTGCCCCACCAGGTGTTTGAAAATGACATCTCCTACATTGAGGGGGACAGCCAGCGGCTTCTATACTGTGGAGGACACACACTATACTGTCAGGTAAGGAGGAGGGGGGTACACTATACTGTCAGGTAAGGAGGAGGGGGACAGCCAGCGGCTTCTATACTGTGGAGGACACACACTATACTGTCAGGTAAGGAGGAGGGGGTACACTATACTGTCAGGTAAGGAGGAGGGGGGTACACTATACTGTCAGGTAAGGAGGAGGGGGTACACACTATACTGTCAGTTAAGGAGGGGAGGGGGGTACACACTATACTGTCAGGTAAGGAGGAGGGGGGTACACACTATACTGTCAGGTAAGGAGGAGGGGGGTACACACTATACTGTCAGGTAAGGAGGAGGGGGTACACACTATACTGTCAGGTAAGGAGGGGGGTACACACTACTGTCAGGTAAGGAGGGGGGGGGGGGTACACTATACTGTCAGGTAAGGAGGAGGGGGGGTACACTATACTGTCAGGTAAGGAGGAGGGGGGTACACTATACTGTCAGGTAAGGAGGAGGGGGTACACACTATACTGTCGGGTAAGGAGGAGGGGGGGGGGTACACACTATACTGTCAGGTAAGGAGGAGGGGGGTACACACTATACTGTCGGGTAAGGAGGAGGGGGGTACACACTATACTGTCAGGTAAGGAGGAGGGGGGTACACACTATACTGTCAGGTAAGGAGGAGGGGGTACACACTATACTGTCGGGTAAGGAGGAGGGGGGTACACACTATACTGTCAGGTAAGGAGGAGGGGGGTACACACTATACTGTCAGGTAAGGAGGGGGGTACACACTATACTGTCAGGTAAGGAGGGGGGGTACACTACTGTCAGGTAAGGAGGGGGGTACACACTATACTGTCAGGTGAGGAGGAGGCGGGGTACACACTATACTGTCAGGTAAGGAGGGGGGGGGGTACACACTGTCAGGTAAGGAGGGGGACTGTGTGGGGGTGTACCAACTGTGTGTGTGTGTGTGTGTGTGTGTGTGTGTGTGTTGTTCCAGGTTGTATCGTGTTTATGGGAAGAAGAACATCCGTCTGGAGTCGGTTCCTCTGAAGGCCTCGTCCCTGGACCCACGGTGAGTTCTGTTGTCATGGAGATGGACAGTCTGTTTTAGCATGGACAGCACCATGGAGGGCTTTACAGACTGACAACACTGTTGTCATGGAGATGGACAGTCTGTTTTATGGTTCCTATAGTTCTAATGTTCTGTGTTCCTGTAGTTCTAATGTTCTGTGTTCCTGTAGTTCTAATGTTCTGTGTTCCTGTAGTTCTAATGTTCTGTGTTCCTATAGTTCTAATGTTCTGTGTTCCTATAGTTCTAATGTTCTGTGTTTAATGCTCTGTGTTCCTGAAGTTCTAATGTTCTGTGTTCCTATAGTTCTAATGTTCTGTGTTCCTATAGTTCTAATGTTCTGTGTTTAATGCTCTGTGTTCCTGTAGTTCTAATGTTCTGTGTTCCTGTAGTTCTAATGTTCTGTGTTCCTGTAGTTCTAATGTTCTGTGTTCCTGTAGTTCTAATGTTCTGTGTTTAATGCTCTGTGTTCCTGATGTTCTGTGTTCCTATAGTTCTAATGTTCTGTGTTCCTATAGTTCTAGTTCTAATGTTCTGTGTTTAATGCTTCTGTGTTCCTGAAGTTCTAATGTTCTGTGTTTAATAGTTCTAATGTTCTGTGTTCCTATAGTTCTAATGTTCTGTGTTCCTGAAGTTCTAATGTTCTGTGTTCCTATAGTTCTAATGTTCTGTGTTCCTATAGTTCTAATGTTCTGTGTTCCTATAGTTCTAATGTTCTGTGTTCCTGTAGTTCTAATGTTCTGTGTTTAATGTTCTGTGTTCCTGAAGTTCTAATGTTCTGTGTTCCTGAAGTTCTAATGTTCTGTGTTCCTATAGTTCTAATGTTCTGTGTTCCTATAGTTCTAATGTTCTGTGTTCCTATAGTTCTAATGCTCTGTGTTCCTGTAGTTCAAATGTTCTGTGTTCCTGTAGTTGTAATGCTCTGTGTTCCTGTAGTTGTAATGCTCTGTGTTCCTGTAGTTGTAATGCTCTGTGTTCCTGTAGTTGTAATGCTCTGTGTTCCTGTAGTTGTAATGCTCTGTGTTCCTGTAGTTGTAATGCTCTGTGTTCCTGTAGTTCAAATGTTCTGTGTTCCTGTAGTTCTACTGCTCTGTGTTCCTGTAGTTCAAATGTTCTGTGTTCCTGTAGTTCTAATGCTCTGTGTTCCTGTAGGTTTGTCTTCCTGGTGGATACGGGTCTGGAGATTCTCATCTGGAGAGGAGCCAACGCTACTCTGGCCGGTACCACTAAGGCCCGGTAACTAACACACACCAACACTACTCTGGCCGGTACCACTAAGGCCCGGTAATTAATACATACCATCACTACTCTGGCCGGTACCACTAAGGCCCGGTAACTAACACACACCAACACTACTCTGGCCGGTACCACTAAGGCCCGGTAACTAACACACACCAACACTACTCTGGCCGGTACCACTAAGGCCCGGTAACTAACACACACTAACACTACTCTGGCTGGTACCTCTAAATCAAATCAAATCACATTTATTTATATAGCCCTTCTTACATCAGCTGATATCTCAAAGTGCTGTACAGAAACCCTGCCTAAAACCCCAAACAGCAAGCAATGCAGGTGTAGAAGCACGGTGGCTAGGAAAAACTCCCTAGAAAGGCCAAAACCTAGGAAGAAACCTAGAGAGGAACCAGGCTATTTGGGGTGGCCAGTCCTCTTCTGGCTGTGCTGGGTGGAGATTATAACAGAACATGGCCAAGATGTTCAAATGTTCATAAATTACCAGCAGAGTCAAATAATAATAATCACAGTAGTTGTTGAGGGTGCAACAAGTCAGCACCTCAGGAGTAAATATTAGTTGGCTTTTCATAGCTGATCATTGAGTATCTCTACCGCTCCTGCTGTCTCTAGAGAGTTGAAAACAGCAGGTCTGGGACAGGTAGCACGTCCGGTCAACAGGTCAGGGTTCCATAGCCGCAGGCAGAACAGTTGAAACTGGAGCAGCAGCACGAACAGATGGACTGGGGACAGCAAGGAGTCATCAGGCCAGGCAGTCCTGAGGCATGGTCCTCCTAGGGCCCCGGTCCTCCGAGAGAGAGAAAGAAAGAGAGAATTAGAGAGAGCACACTTAAATTCACACAGGACACCAGATATAACCGACTGACCCTAGCCCACCGACACAAACTACTGCAGCATAAATACTGGAGGCTGAGAAAGGAGGGGTCAGGAGACACTGTGGCCCCATCCGAGGACACCCCGGACAGGGCCAAACAGGCAGGATATAACTCCACCCACTTTGCCCAAAGCACAGCCCCCACACGACTAGAGGGATATCTTCAACCACCAACTTACCACAAAGATCTCTGCCACAGCACAACCCAAGGGGGGCGCCAACCCAGACAGGAAGACCACGTCAGCGACTCAACCCAGTGACTCATGGAAGAGCACCAGTAAGCCAGTGACTCAGCCCTGTAATAGGGTTAGAGGCAGAGAATCCCAGTGGAAAGAGGGGAACCGGCCAGGCAGAGACAGCAAGGGCGGTTCGTTGCTCCAGAGCCTTTCCGTTCACCTTCCCACTCCTGGGCCAGACTACACTCAATCATATGACCCACTGAAGAGATGAGTCTTCAGTAAAGACTTAAAGGTTGAGACCGAGTTTGCGTCTCTGACATGGGTAGGCAGACTGTTCCATATAACTGGAGCTCTATAGGAGAAAGCCCTGCCTCCAGCTGTTTGCTTAGAAATTCTAGGGACAATTAGGAGGCCTGCGTCTTGTGACCGTAGCGTACGTGTAGGTATGTACGGCAGGACCAAATCAGAGAGATAGGTAGGAGCAAGCCCATGTAATGCTTTGTAGGTTAGTAGTAAAAGCTTGAAATCAGCCCTTGCTTTGACAGGAAGCCAGTGTAGGGAGGCTAGCACTGGAGTAATATGATCACATTGTTTTGGTTCTAGTCAGGGTTCTAGCAGCCGTATTTAGTACTAACTGAAGTTTATTTAGTGCTTTATCCAGGTAGCCGGAAAGTAGAGCATTGCAGTAGTCTAACCTAGAAGTGACAAAAGCATGGATTAATTTTTCTGCATCATTTTTGGACAGAAAGTTTCTGATTTTTGGAATGTTACGTAGATGGAAAAAAAGCTGTCCTTGAAATGGTCTTGATATGTTCTTCAAAAGAGAGATCACACACCAACACCAACGCTACTCTGGCCGGTACCACTAAGGCCCGGTAACTAACACACACCAACACTACTCTGGCCGGTACCACTAAGGCCCGGTAACCACACACCAACACTACTCTGGCCGGTACCACTAAGGCCCGGTAACACACACACCAACACTACTCTGGCCGGTACCACTAAGGCCCGGTAACTAACACACACCAACACTACTCTGGCCGGTACCACTAAGGCCCAGTAACTAACACACACCAACACTACTCTGGCCGGTACCACTAAGGCCCGATAACTAACACACACCAACACTACTCTGGCCGGTACCACTAAGGCCCGATAACTAACACACACCAACACTACTCTGGCCGGTACCACTAAGGCCCGGTAACTAACACACACCAACACTACTCTGGCCGGTACCACTAAGGCCCGGTAACTAACACACACCAACACTACTCTGGCCGGTACCACTAAGGCCCGGTAACTAACACACATACAAACTGTGAAGTAAAATTTAGTCGGGCCGTCGTCCGCTGAGTCGGGGCCGTCGTCCGCTGAGTCGGGGCCGTCGTCCGCTGAGTCGGGGCCGTCGTCCGCTGAGTCGGGGCCGTCGTCCGCTGAGTCGGGGCCGTCGTCCGCTGAGTCGGGGCCGTCGTCCGCTGAGTCGGGGCCGTCGTCCGCTGAGTCGGGGCCGTCGTCCGCTGAGTCGGGGCCGTCGTCCGCTGAGTCGGGGCCGTCGTCCGCTGAGTCGGGGCCGTCGTCCGCTGAGTCGGGGCCGTCGTCCGCTGAGTCGGGGCCGTCGTCCGCTGAGTCGGGGCCGTCGTCCGCTGAGTCGGGGCCGTCGTCCGCTGAGTCGGGGCCGTCGTCCGCTGAGTCGGGGCCGTCGTCCGCTGAGTCGGGGCCGTCGTCCGCTGAGTCGGGGCCGTCGTCCGCTGAGTCGGGGCCGTCGTCCGCTGAGTCGGGGCCGGGGCTGTTGAATGTACAGTTCTAAACACCTCACTCTGGCGTTTTTGAATTTAAACTTTATTTACACAATTGGCACAGCGTCATCTGGGTTTGGCAGTCATTGTAGATCAGAATTAGATCTCCCAATTGGCACAGCGTCATCTGGGTTTGGCAGTCATTGTTGATAAGAATTAGATCTCCCAATTGGCACAGCGTCATCTGGGTTTGGCAGTCATTGTAGATCAGAATTAGATCTCCCAATTGGCACAGCGTCATCTGGGTTTGGCAGTCATTGTAGATAAGAATTAGATCTCCCAATTGGCACAGCGTCATCTGGGTTTGGCCGTCATTGTAGATAAGAATTAGATCTCCCAATTGGCACAGCGTCATCTGGGTTTGGCCGTCATTGAAGATAAGAATTAGATCTCCCAATTGGCACAGCGTCATCTGGGTTTGGCCGTCATTGTAGATCAGAATTAGATCTCCCAATTGGCACAGCGTCATCTGGGTTTGGCCGTCATTGTAGATAAGAATTAGATCTCCCAATTGGCACAGCGTCATCTGGGTTTGGCCGTCATTGTAGATAAGAATTAGATCTCCCAATTGGCACAGCGTCATCTGGGTTTGGCCGTCATTGTAGATCAGAATTAGATCTCCCAATTGGCACAGCGTCATCTGGGTTTGGCAGTCATTGTAGATCAGAATTAGATCTCCCAATTGGCACAGCGTCATCTGGGTTTGGCCGTCATTGTAGATCAGAATTAGATCTCCCAATTGGCACAGCGTCATCTGGGTTTGGCAGTCATTGTAGATGAGAATTAGATCTTTTAACCTTTATTTAACTATGCAAGTCAGTTAAGAACAAATTCTTATTTTCCATGACGGCCAACCGGGGAACAGTGGGTTAACTGGTCTAGGAACAGTGGGTGAACTGGTCTAGGAACAGTGGGTGAACTGTTCTAGGAACAGTGGGTGAACTGGTCTAGGAACAGTGGGTGAACTGGTCTAGGAACAGTGGGTGAACTGGTCTAGGAACAGTGGGTGAACTGGTCTAGGAACAGTGGGTGAACTGGTCTAGGAACAGTGGGTGAACTGGTCTAGGAACAGTGGGTGAACTGGTCTAGGAACAGTGGGTGAACTGCCTTGTTCAGGGGCATCTTGCAACCCTTTGGTTACTAGTCCAATGCTCTAACCACTAGGCTACCTACCTGCTACCTGGTGTGTGTGTGCCTGCCCCTGAATGTCTCTGACTGTGTGTGTGTGGTGTGTGTGTGTGTGTGTGTGTGTGTGTGTGTAGGCTGTTTGCAGAGAAGATCAATAAGAATGAGCGTAAGGGGAAGGCAGAGATCACCACCCTGCAGCAGAGTCAGGAACCTCCTAACTTCTGGGAGGTTCTGGGAGGACAACCTGAAGAGATACGCAAACACGTCCCTGATGACTTCACACCCGTACGACCCAAACTATACAAGGTACCCTCTGACCTCTAATCAGACACGTCCCTGATGACTTCACACCCGTACGACCCAAACTATACAAGGTACCCCCTGACCTCTGACCCCTGACCTCTAATCAGACACGTCCCTGATGATTTCACACCTGTACGACCCAAACTATACAAGGTACCCTCTGACCTCTAATCAGACACGTCCCTGATGACTTCACACCCGTACGACCCAAACTATACAAAAGGTACCCTCTGACCCCTGACCTCTAATCAGACACGTCCCTGATGACTTCACACCTGTACGACCCAAACTATACAAGGTACCCTCTGACCTCTAATCAGACACGTCCCCAATGACTTCACACCCGTACGACCCAAACTATACAAGGTACCCCTGACCTCTGACCCCTGACCTCTAATCAGACACGTCCCTGATGACTTCACACCTGTACGACCCAAACTATACAAGGTACCCTCTGACCTCTAATCAGACACGTCCCTGATGACTTCACACCTGTACGACCCAAACTATACAAGGTACCCTCTGACCCCTGACCTCTAATCAGACACGTCCCTGATGATTTCACACCCATATGACCCAAACTGACAAACTGACATCTAATTATTTAGTTGGGTCTGGGCTAATGTTGTCTAGGTGGGTCTGGGCTAATGTTGTTGTTGTCTAGGTGGGTCTGGGCTAATGTTGTTGTTGTCTAGCTGGGTCTGGGCTAATGTTGTTGTTGTCTAGCTGGGTCTGGGCTAATGTTGTTGTTGTCTAGCTGGGTCTGGGCTAATGTTGTTGGCGTCTAGCTGGGTCTGGGCTAATGTTGTCGTCTAGCTGGGTCTGGGCTAATGTTGTTGTCGTCTAGCTGGGTCTGGGCTAATGTTGTTGTCGTCTAGCTGGGTCTGGGCTAATGTTGTTGTCGTCTAGCTGGGTCTGGGCTAATGTTGTTGTCGTCTAGCTGGGTCTGGGCTAATGTTGTTGTCGTCTAGCTGGGTCTGGGCTAATGTTGTTGTCGTCTAGCTGGGTCTGGGCTAATGTTGTTGTCGTCTAGCTGGGTCTGGGCTAATGTTGTTGTCGTCTAGCTGGGTCTGGGCTAATGTTGTTGTCGTCTAGCTGGGTCTGGGCTAATGTTGTTGTCGTCTAGCTGGGTCTGGGCTAATGTTGTTGTCGTCTAGCTGGGTCTGGGCTAATGTTGTTGTCGTCTAGCTGGGTCTGGGCTAATGTTGTTTAGGTGGGTCTGGGTCTGGGCTAATGTTGTTGTCTAGCTGGGTCTGGGCTAATGTTGTTGTTTAGCTGGGTCTGGGCTAATGTTGTTGTTTAGGTGGGTCTGGGCTAATGTTGTCTATGTGGGTCTGGGCTAATGTTATTGTCTAGGTGGGTCTGGGTCTGGGCTAATGTTGTCTAGGTGGGTCTGGGCTAATGTTGTTGTCTAGGTGGGTCTGGGTCTGGGCTAATGTTGTTGTCTAGGTGGGTCTGGGCTAATGTTATTGTCTAGGTGGGTCTGGGCTAATGATGTTGTCTAGGTGGGTCTGGGCTAATGTTATTGTTTAGGTGGGTCTGGGCTAATGCTGTTGTCTAGGTGGGTCTGGGCTAATGCTGTTGTCTAGGTGGGTCTGGGCTAATGCTGTTGTCTAGGTGGGTCTGGGCTAATGCTGTTGTCTAGGTGGGTCTGGGCTAATGTTGTTGTTTAGGTGGGTCTGGGCTAATTCTGTTGTCTAGGTGGGTCTGGGCTAATGCTGTTGTCTAGGTGGGTCTGGGCTAATGCTGTTGTCTAGGTGGGTCTGGGCTAATGTTGTTGTTTAGGTGGGTCTGGGCTAATGTTGTTGTTTAGGTGGGTCTGGGCTAATGCTGTTGTCTAGGTGGGTCTGGGCTAATGTTGTCGTCTAGGTGGGTCTGGGTCTGGGCTAATGTTATTGTTTAGGTGGGTCTGGGCTAATGTTGTTGTCTAGGTGGGTCTGGGCTAATGTTATTGTCTAGGTGGGTCTGGGCTAATGATGTTGTCTAGGTGGGTCTGGGCTAATGATGTTGTCTAGGTGGGTCTGGGCTAATGCTGTTGTCTAGGTGGGTCTGGGCTAATGCTGTTGTCTAGGTGGGTCTGGGTCTGGGCTAATGTTATTGTTTAGGTGGGTCTGGGCTAATGTTGTTGTCTAGGTGGGTCTGGGCTAATGTTATTGTCTAGGTGGGTCTGGGCTAATGATGTTGTCTAGGTGGGTCTGGGCTAATGTTATTGTTTAGGTGGGTCTGGGCTAATGCTGTTGTCTAGGTGGGTCTGGGCTAATGCTGTTGTCTAGGTGGGTCTGGGCTAATGTTGTTTAGGTGGGTCTGGGCTAATGCTGTTGTCTAGGTGGGTCTGGGCTAATGCTGTTGTCTAGGTGGGTCTGGGCTAATGCTGTTGTCTAGGTGGGTCTGGGCTAATGTTGTTGTTTAGGTGGGTCTGGGCTAATGCTGTTGTCTAGGTGGGTCTGGGCTAATGCTGTTGTCTAGGTGGGTCTGGGCTAATGTTGTTGTTTAGGTGGGTCTGGGCTAATGCTGTTGTCTAGGTGGGTCTGGGCTAATGTTGTCGTCTAGGTGGGTCTGGGTCTGGGCTAATGTTATTGTTTAGGTGGGTCTGGGCTAATGTTGTTGTCTAGGTGGGTCTGGGCTAATGTTATTGTCTAGGTGGGTCTGGGCTAATGATGTTGTCTAGGTGGGTCTGGGCTAATGCTGTTGTCTAGGTGGGTCTGGGCTAATGCTGTTGTCTAGGTGGGTCTGGGCTAATGCTGTTGTCTAGGTGGGTCTGGGTCTGGGCTAATGTTATTGTTTAGGTGGGTCTGGGCTAATGTTGTTGTCTAGGTGGGTCTGGGCTAATGTTATTGTCTAGGTGGGTCTGGGCTAATGATGTTGTCTAGGTGGGTCTGGGCTAATGTTATTGTTTAGGTGGGTCTGGGCTAATGCTGTTGTCTAGGTGGGTCTGGGCTAATGCTGTTGTCTAGGTGGGTCTGGGCTAATGTTGTTGTTGTAGGTGGGTCTGGGCTAATGCTGTTGTCTAGGTGGGTCTGGGCTAATGCTGTTGTCTAGGTGGGTCTGGGCTAATGCTGTTGTCTAGGTGGGTCTGGGCTAATGTTGTTGTTTAGGTGGGTCTGGGCTAATGCTGTTGTCTAGGTGGGTCTGGGCTAATGCTGTTGTCTAGGTGGGTCTGGGCTAATGCTGTTGTCTAGGTGGGTCTGGGTCTGGGCTAATGTTATTGTTTAGGTGGGTCTGGGCTAATGCTGTTGTCTAGGTGGGTCTGGGCTAATGTTGTTGTTTAGGTGGGTCTGGGCTAATGCTGTTGTCTAGGTGGGTCTGGGCTCATGTTGTCTAGGTGGGTCTGGGCTCATGTTGTCTAGGTGGGTCTGGGCTCATGTTGTCTAGGTGGGTCTGGGCTCATGTTGTCTAGGTGGGTCTGGGCTCATGTTGTCTAGGTGGGTCTGGGCTCATGTTGTCTAGGTGGGTCTGGGCTAATGATGTTGTTTAGGTGGGTCTGGGATGATGTTGTCTAGGTGGGTCTGGGATGATGTTGTCTAGGTGGGTCTGGGCTAATGTTATTGTTTAGGTGGGTCTGGGCTAATGATGTTGTTTAGGTGGGTCTGGGATGATGTTGTCTAGGTGGGTCTGGGTCTGGGCTCATGTTGTTTAGGTGGGTCTGGGCTAATGTTATTGTTGTCTAGCTGGGTCTGGGCTAATGTTGTCTAGCTGGGTCTGTGTCTGGGCTAATGTTGTTGTCTAGGTGGGTCTGGGCTAATGTTATTGTTGTCTAGCTGGGTCTGGGCTAATGTTGTCTAGCTGGGTCTGTGTCTGGGCTAATGTTGTTGTCTAGCTGGGTCTGTGTCTGGGCTAATGTTGTTGTCTAGCTGGGTCTGGGCTAATGTTGTTGTCTAGGTGGGTCTGGGCTAATGTTATTGTTTAGCTGGGTCTGAGCTAATGTTATTGTCTAGGTGGGTCTGGGCTAATGTTATTGTTTAGGTGGGTCTGAGTCTGGGCTAATGTTATTGTTTAGGTGGGTCTGGGTCTGGGCTAATGATGTTGTTTAGGTGGGTCTGGGTCTGGGCTAATGTTATTGTTTAGGTGGGTCTGGGCTAATGTTATTGTTTAGGTGGGTCTGAGCTAATGTTGTCTAGGTGGGTCTGGGTCTGGGCTAATGTTGTCTAGGTGGGTCTGGGCTAATGTTGTCTAGGTGGGTCTGGGCTAATGTTGTCTAGGTGGGTCTGGGCTAATGTTGTCTAGGTGGGTCTGGGCTAATGTTGTCTAGGTGGGTCTGGGCTAATGTTGTCTAGGTGGGTCTGGGCTAATGTTGTCTAGGTGGGTCTGGGCTAATGTTGTCTAGGTGGGTCTGGGCTAATGTTGTCTAGGTGGGTCTGGGCTAATGTTGTCTAGGTGGGTCTGGGCTAATGTTGTCTAGGTGGGTCTGGGCTAATGTTGTCTAGGTGGGTCTGGGCTAATGTTGTCTAGGTGGGTCTGGGCTAATGTTGTCTAGGTGGGTCTGGGCTAATGTTGTCTGGTGGGTCTGGGCTAATGTTGTCTAGGTGGGTCTGGGCTAATGCTGTTGTCTAGGTGGGTCTGGGCTAATGTTGTTGTCTAGGTGGGTCTGGGCTAATGCTGTTGTCTAGGTGGGTCTGGGCTAATGCTGTTGTCTAGGTGGGTCTGGGTCTGGGCTCATGTTGTTGTCTAGGTGGGTCTGGGCTAATGATGTTGTCTAGGTGGGTCTGGGCTAATGATGTTGTCTTGTTTAGGTGGGTCTGGGTCTGGGCTAATGATGTTGTCTAGGTGGGTCTGGGTCTGGGCTAATGTTGTTGTTTAGGTGGGTCTGGGCTAATGTTGTTGTTTAGGTGGGGTCTGGGTCTGGGCTAATGATGTTGTTTAGGTGGGTCTGGGCTAATGTTGTTGTTTAGGTGGGTCTGGGATGATGTTGTTGTTTAGGTGGGTCTGGGTCTGGGCTAATGTTGTTGTCTAGGTGGGTCTGGGTCTGGGCTAATGTTGTTGTCTAGGTGGGTCTGGGCTAATGTTGTTTAGGTGGGTCTGGGCTAATGTTGTTGTCTAGGTGGGTCTGGGCTAATGTTGTTTTTAGGTGGGTCTGGGCTAATGTTGTTGTTTAGGTGGGTCTGGGATGATGTTGTTGTTTAGGTGGGTCTGGGTCTGGGCTAATGTTGTTGTCTAGGTGGGTCTGGGTCTGGGCTAATGTTGTCTAGGTGGGTCTGGGCTAATGTTGTTTAGGTGGGTCTGGGCTAATGTTATTGTCTA
>NW_024608735.1:0-77725 GCF_018296145.1 Oncorhynchus tshawytscha | reverse complement strand
AAACTCCACCTCTGTGTATTGGTTTGGTGTCCTCTGTGTCATGGTTCAGTGACTCCCACACTGTTTATCACGGTTCAGTGACTCCCCACACTGTTTATCACGGTTCAGTGACTCCCCACACTGTTTATCACGGTTCAGTGACTCCCACACTGTTTATCACGGTTCAGTGACTCCCACACTGTGTGTGTCATGGTTCAGTGACTCCCCACACTGTTTATCACGGTTCAGTGACTCCCCACTGTGTGTCATGGTTCAGTGACTCCCACACTGTTTTATCACGGTTCCAGTGACTCCCCACACTGTGTATCATGGTTCAATGACTCCCCACACTGTTTATCACGGTTCCAGTGACTCCCCACTGTTTATCACGGTTCAGTGACTCCCCCACACTGTGTATCATGGTTCAGTGACTCCCCACACTGTTTATCACGGTTCAGTGACTCCCCACACTGTTTATCACGGTTCAGTGACTCCCCACACTGTTTATCACGGTTCAGTGACTCCCTGTTTATCATGGTTCCAAAGTGACTCCCCACACTGTTTATCATGGTTCAGTGACTCCCCACTGTTTATCACGGTTCAGTGACTCCCCACACTGTTTATCATGGTTCAGTGACTCCCCTGTTTATCATGGTTCAGTGACTCCCCACACTGTTTATCACGGTTCAGTGACTCCCCACACTGTTTATCATTGTTCAGTGACTCCCCACACTGTTTATCACGGTTCAGTGACTCCCCACACTGTTTATCATGGTTCAGTGACTCCCCACACTGTTTATCATGGTTCAGTGACTCCCCACACTGTTTATCATGGTTCAGTGACTCCCACACTGTTTATCATGGTTCAGTGACTCCCCCACACTGTGTGTCATGGTTCAGTGACTCCCCACACTGTGTCATGGTTCAGTGACTCCCCACACTGTGTGTCATGGTTCAGTGACTCCCACACTGTTTATCACGGGGCCAGTGACTCCCCACACTGTGTCATGGTTCAGTGACTCCCCACACTGTGTGTCATGGTTCAGTGACTCCCCACACTGTTTATCATGGTTCAGTGACTCCCCACTGTTTATCATGGTTCGACTCCCCACACTGTTTATCATGGTTCAGTGACTCCCACACTGTTATCATGGTTCAGTGAGTCTTATCACGGTTCAGTGACTCCCCACACTGTGCGTCACGGTTCAGTGACTCCCCACACTGTTTATCACGGTTCAGTGACTCCCCACACTGTGTATCATGGTTCAGTGACTCCCCACACTGTTTATCACGGTTCAGTGACTCCCCACACTGTGTGTCATGGTTCAGTGACTCCCCACACTGTGCGTCATGGTTCAGTGACTCCCCACACTGTGTGTCATGTGTGTGTGTTTGTGTGTGCCAGCTGTGTTTGTACCAGGTGTGTGTGAAAGCTGTGTTTTGTATCAGGAGTGTGTGAAAGCTGTGTTTGTATCAGATGTGTGAAAGCTGTGTTTGTATCAGCTGTGTTTGTACCAGATGTGTGAAAGCTGTGTTTGTATCAGGTGTGTGAAAGCTGTGTTTTGTATCAGGAGTGTGAAAGCTGTGTTTGTATCAGGAGTGTGAAAGCTGTGTTTGTATCAGGAGTGTGAAAGCTGTGTTTGTATCAGTTTGTGTTTGTATCAGGTGTGTGAACCAGCTGTGTTTGTATCAGGTGTGTGAAAGCTGTGTTTTGTATCAGGAGTGTGAAAGCTGTGTTTGTATGAGGAGTGTGTACCAGCTGTGTTTGTATCAGGAGTGTGAAAGCTGTGTTTGTATCAGGTGTGTACCAGCTGTGTTTGTATCAGGAGTGTGAAAGCTGTGTTTGTATCAGGAGTGTGAAAGCTGTGTTTGTATCAGGAGTGTGACTGTGTTTGTGTCAGCTGTGTTTGTATCAGGAGTGTGAAAGCTGTGTTTGTATCAGGAGTGTGATGTGTTTGTGTCAGGTGTGTGTGCCAGCTGTGTTTGTATCAGGAGTGTGTACCAGCTGTGTTTGTATCAGGAGTGTGAAAGCTGTGTTTTGTATCAGGTGTGTGTACCAGCTGTGTTTGTATCAGGTGTGTGAGCTGTGTTTTGTATCAGGAGTGTGTACCAGCTGTGTTTGTGTTTGTATCAGGAGTGTGAAAGCTGTGTTTGTATCAGGTGTGTGTACCAGCTGTGTTTGTATCAGGAGTGTGAAAGCTGTGTTTGTATCAGTGTGAAAGCTGTGTTTGTGTCAGGAGTGTGAAAGCTGTGTTTGTGTCAGGTGTGTGTACCAGCTGTGTTTGTATCAGGAGTGTGAATTCTGTGTTTGTATCAGGAGTGTGAAAGCTGTTTTGTGTCAGGTGTGTGTGCCAGGTGTCTGTGTTTGTATCAGGAGTGTAAAAGCTGTGTTTGTATCAGGAGTGTGAAAGCTTTTTGTATCAGGTGTGTGTGCCAGCTGTGTTTGTGTCAGGTGTGTTTGTGTTTGTATCAGGAGTGTGAAAGCTGTGTTTTGTATCAGGAGTGTGTGTGTTTGTATCAGGAGTGTACCAGCTGTGTTTGTATCAGGAGTGTGAAAGCTGTGTTTTGTATCAGGAGTGTGTACCAGCTGTGTTTGTATCAGGTGTGTGAAAGCTGTGTTTTGTATCAGGTGTGAAAGCTGTGTTTGTGTCAGGTGTGTGTTGTGTTTGTATCAGGAGTGTGAATTCTGTGTTTGTATCAGGAGTGTGAAAGCTGTGTTTGTAGGTGTGTGTGCCAGCTGTGTTTGTATCAGTGTGTAGCTGTGGTTGTATCAGCTGTGTTTGTATCAGGAGTGTGAAAGCTGTGTATCAGGTGTGTGTGCCAGCTGTGTTTGTGTCAGCTGTGTTTGTATCAGGAGTGTGAAAGCTGTGTTTTGTATCAGGAGTGTGTAAGCTGTGTTTGTATCAGGAGTGTGTACCAGCTGTGTTTGTATCAGGAGTGTGAAAGCTGTGTTTTGTATCAGAGTGTGTACAGGTGTTTGTATCAGGTGTGTGAAAGCTGTGTTTTGTATCAGCTGTGTTTGTATCAGGAGTGTGTACCAGCTGTGTTTGTATCAGGAGTGTGAAAGCTTGTTTGTATCAGGTGTGTGTACCAGCTGTGTTTGTATCAGGAGTGTGAAAGCTGTGTTTGTATCAGGAGTGTGAAAGCTGTGTTTGTGTCAGAGTGTGAAAGCTGTGTTTGTGCCAGCTGTGTTTGTATCAGGTGTGAATTCTGTGTTTGTATCAGCTGTGTTTGTGTCAGTGTGTGTGCCAGCTGTGTTTGTATCAGGTGTGTCTGCCAGCTGTGGTTGTATCAGGAGTGTAAAAGCTGTGTTTTGTATCAGGAGTGTGAAAGCTGTCTTTGTATCAGGTGTGTGTGCCAGCTGTGTTTGTGTCAGGTGTGTGTGAAAGCTGTGTTTGTATCAGGAGTGTGAAAGCTGTGTTTGTATCAGGTGTGTGTACCAGCTGTGTTTTGTATCAGGATTGTGAAAGCTGTGTTTGTATCAGGAGTGTGTACAGCTGTGTTTGTATCAGGAGTGTGAAAGCTGTGTTTGTATCAGGTGTGTGTACCAGCTGTGTTTGTATCAGGAGTGTGAAAGCTGTGTTTGTATCAGGAGTGTGAAAGCTGTGTTTGTGTCAGGAGTGTGAAAGCTGTGTTTGTGTCAGGTGTGTGTGCCAGCTGTGTTTGTATCAGGAGTGTGAATTCTGTGTTTGTATCAGGAGTGTGAAAGCTGTGTTTGTGTCAGGTGTGTGTGCCAGCTGTGTTTGTATCAGGTGTGTCTGCCAGCTGTGGTTGTATCAGGAGTGTAAAAGCTGTGTTTTGTATCAGGAGTGTGAAAGCTGTCTTTGTATAAGGTGTGTGTGCCAGCTGTGTTTGTGTCAGGTGTGTGTGAAAGCTGTGTTTGTATCAGGAGTGTAAAAGCTGTGTTTTGTATCAGGAGTGTGAAAGCTGTGTTTGTATCAGGTGTGTGTGCCAGCTGTGTTTGTGTCAGGTGTGTGTGAAAGCTGTGTTTGTATCAGGTGTGTGTGAAAGCTGTGTTTTGTCAGGTGTGTGAAAGCTGTGTTTTATCAGGTGTGTAAAAGCTGTGTGTATCAGGTGTGTGTGCCAGCTGTATGTGTTTTGGCTCTATGAGGCTGGGGCTCTTAGACACAGTTTAGCAGCAGCTCAGCCCGCCTGCATTATTCAGCCACGACTGAGCCCCAGGATAGGGTTACCCCAAGCAGTACAGCTGATACATTAAGGTGCCCTTTGCAACTATAACGGGCCACACAAAACATACACTACACACACCTGGCACACACACACACACACGCTGTGAGGCAGTGACAGGTCCCAGGGCTGAGGTGAACGGGGGACGGAGGCTCCATAACCAGAGAGAGTGTCGTCTCGGCTCAGTGGGAGAGACACAAAGGACTGCTGCGGGACACAAAGGAACGCTGACGTGGGATATGCTTTCTCACACACCTGACGCACACCTGACACACCGTGTGTAGGAGAGGATACCCCTGAGCCGGGGAGTCTCTCAGACGCACTTCTCTCTGTGTGGGGGGAAACTGCTGCCAAAACTCAGGCAGCAGCCAAGAAGACAACCAACAGCTGCAGAGCACCGACAGAAAACTGGCAGAACACTGGCAGAACACTGGCAGAACACTGGCAGAAAACTGGAAGAGCACCGACAGAACACTGGCAGAACGCTGGCAGAACACTGACAGAACACTGGCAGAAAACTGGCAGAACACTGACAGAACACTGGCAGAACACTGGAAAAACACCCACAGAATACTGGCAGAAAACTGGCAGAACACTGACAGAACACTGGAAAAACAAAGACAGAACACTGGCAGAACACTGGCAGAACACAGACAGAACACAGACAGAACACTGACAGAACACTGGCAGAACACAGACAGAACAAAGACAGAACACTGACAGAACACTGGCAGAACACAGACAGAACAAAGACAGAACACTGGCAGAACACTGGCAGAACACTGGCAGAACACAGACAGAACACTGGCAGAACACAGACAGAACACTGGCAGAACACAGACAGAACACTGGCAGAACACAGACAGAACACTGACAGAACACTGACAGAACAAAGACAGAACACTGACAGAACACTGGCAGAACACTGGCAGAACACAGACAGAACACTGGCAGAACACAGACAGAACACTGGGACAATGGGAGACATTCTGAGGACGATACAGCTGACATATCTGGAGCATTGTTAAACCACAGAGGAAACACTGATTCTTTCTGCCTGGAGACATCCTGTATCATTCCTGCTATGCTAAACGGTCTGGACCCTTTTGGGCTGTTTTCAAGGGGACTTGGCTATTGAGTCTGTGTGGTAAGTGTGGCTGATGGTATCAGCCTGGTGTACAGTAGTCCAGTAGTGAACAAGCCTCTGGCAGCCTGGTATGGTACAGTAGTGAACAAGCCTCTGGCAGCCTGGTATGGTACAGTAGTGAACGATGGGAGCTGTGCTGTAAGGAGCCCCAGTCTGGATCAGTCTGCTAGACTACAGAGCTGTACTGTGTGCTGTAAGGAGCCCCAGTCTGGATCAGTCTGCTAGACTACAGAGCTGTACTGTGTGCTGTAAGGAGCCCCAGTCTGGATCAGTCTGCTAGACTACAGAGCTGTACTGTGTGCTGTAAGGAGCCCCAGTCTGGATCAGTCTGCTAGACTACAGAGCTGTACTGTGTGCTGTAAGGAGCCCCAGTCTGGATCAGTCTGCTAGACTACAGAGCTGTACTGTGTGCTGTAAGGAGCCCCAGTCTGGATCAGTCTGCTAGACTACAGAGCTGTACTGTGTGCTGTAAGGAGCCCCAGTCTGGATCAGTCTGCTAGACTACAGAGCTGTACTGTGTGCTGTAAGGAGCCCCAGTCTGGATCAGTCTGCTAGACTACAGAGCTGTACTGTGTGCCGTAAGGAGCCCCAGTCTGGATCAGTCTGCTAGACTACAGAGCTGTACTGTGTGCTGTAAGGAGCCCCAGTCTGGATCAGTCTGCTAGACTACAGAGCTGTACTGTGTGCCGTAAGGAGCCCCAGTCTGGATCAGTCTGCTAGACTACAGAGCTGTCTGACTCTGAGAAGTAATGTGACCAACCGCTGACCGCTGTGATTCAGACTCCGTTACTAGATCGTGTTTTGGATGGCATTGGTTTGGTTGGGCTGTTTTTTCAGTTCACGTTACAGTCTTCACAGAGAAGAGTGGGTCTGAGGCGTAGCTTCATTCAGACAGAGACAGACAGACAGGAGGAGATGCTGCTGTGTTTGACGGCCGGGTGGACAGCAACCCTCTGACCGGCTCCATCTCCCTCTAGCAGGATCCCTGGCCTGAGACAACATGCCACCTAAGAAAGGAGCAGCAGCCAAGAAAGGAGGGAAGAACAGAAAGGAGCCAGCTAAAGATAAAGCAAAGGATGATGGGAAGAAAGGTAAAGGAAAGAAGTCAGAGGAGGAGGAGGAGGTGCCAAGCGAGGAGGAAGAGGAGGATGAACAGAGTGAGGAAGAGCAGAAAGCTCCACCGCCACAGAAAGGGAAGGGGAAGGTCGCTCTGAAGGGAGCTTCTAAAGCCGTAGCCATGAAGGCTATGGTCAAGCCGCCCCCAACGAGGCCAGCCCCCGCCCCCAAGGACGACGACGACGAGGAGGACGAGGAGGTGAAGAAGCCGCAGATGAAGAAGATGGGAGTGTTGAACCTGAAGAAGATGACTCAGGGGAACATCAAGGGAACCAAGGCCATGATGGGGTTCACTGCCGAGGGACAGAAGAAGACAGTCGCCGCCCAGAAGGTCCAGAAGAAACAGGAAGCCAAGTCTCACCTGAAGGCTCTGAGCGGTCTGACCGGTAAGGCCTCGCCATTCTCTGCCTCCGCACCTAAACCCCCCCCGCCGCCGGTGAAGACCCAGCCCAAGAGGAACATGAAGAGCACGTCTCGTCTGTTCCTCAGGATGTCAGGACATAAGAAGACCAAACCTCCCACCAACACCAAGCAGATCCTAGGCACCACTAAGTTCTTTGCTGGCTTCGGGAAATCCAAATCTCCTCCTCCGGAGAAGCCAGCGCTGCCCAGCACCTCCAAGTTCTCCATGTTCACCAGGAAGGAGGAGAAGCCCAAAGAGCCTCCTGGTAAGAACGGCCTGCTGCTGTCTAACCTGGGGGCCCGCGGCCCCGCCGCCTCAGAGCAGGCTAAAGGACTGGGGGGGAAGTTTAAAGGAATGTTTGTCAAGAAGAAGGACGAGAGCTCTGAGTCTGGGTTTAAGAGTAAAGGCTGGATGCTGGGGAGGATAGCGGGAGCTACTAACTGGCTGACTGGGAGATTCCTGTCCTCTAAGGGCCGTGGGCGTCTGAGGGCAAGTAAGAAGCTGTCGTTCGCCACGCGGGACCCCGTGCCAGGCTGAGGGGGCTACTACAACCAGGACTATGAGGATGATGAGGAAGAGGAAGAATTCACCTATGATGAAGATGAGTACGACCAGAGGTCCCGAGGTCGTTACGGACGACCTTTAACCTACGCCTCCTACGACCCCCTACGGAGAGGTCACAGAATACTGCGAGGACAAGTACGGTTACTACGACGACAAGGGCAATTACTATGACTACTACAGCGAGGACGACTATGAGTACCGTGATGATGAGGTGGAGTACTACGACCCGTACCGTTACTACGATGACGGGTTTGACTACCTCGACCACAGGCAGGGGTTGACGATGGAGGAGTATTGTTACTACGGCGACGATGGTCTGGAGTACTACTATGGCGATGACGGACTGCTGTATCCGATGGAGACGGGGGCATACGGTTACTACTACGACACTAACGAGATGTTAGATTACTATGACGACCAGTTGGGCTATTACAACCCACAGTACCTGGATTATGGGATGTCTGAGCAGTATGGGATGTTGCCGGGTTACGATGGTTTCTATCTGTCAGACCAGTCCCTCCTGTACCACACAGACCCTGCTGCTGGGATGATGGGATATGCTGCTGTTGATCAGTTCAACCCCTATCCCCCCTACCCGCTCCACCAAGCCTACCCTCATTCCTACCCTTTCCCCATGGAAGCTGTTCTGGAGTCAGTGCAGCCGGGGTTGGTGTATGGGGCTGACCAGCTGTCCTACCCAGCAGCTGTCCCAGGATCAGACCAGTTCCGGCTGCCGCGGCCGCAGGTCAGGCTGTTTGGCAAGGAGAGATTAGAGGTCGGCCACGCCCCCTCCTCCCCTCACCTGGCCCTCAAAGACCTGGACATTATGTCAGAGATCCAGTACGAGCCACTCCCCCTCCCCGAGTACACCCCCAGATCTCACCCCCCGGCCTCCCTCCCCCACCCCCACAGCCAAGCTCATCCAGCAGGCCCACGGCCGCACCCCTCTCTGCCTCCCCCAGCCGGATCTCCCTCACCCCTGTTGGGGTGACACAGCTCCCACTTCATGACCCCCTTCTATCACCACTCCCCCATACCTCTAGAGCCTGTGTTCCAGCAATACACCCCACAGATGGGAGAGATCTCAGGGATGGGACCACAGATGGGAGAGATCTCAGGGATGGGACCCTATCCACCCATGGCTTCTCCTTATCCATCGATGGCTCCACAGATGGGAGAGATCTCAGGGATGGGACCCTATCCACCCATGGCTTCTCCTTATCCATCGATGGCTCCACAGAGGGCCACCCCATTTTCCCCATGTTTTCCCCAATGCCAGTGCGTCGTCTCGGCCTCCACCCGTCCCCTCAGCTCTCTCTAAGGCCTGGTTCTCCAGGTATGGGGCGCGTCCCTCATCCCACTCACCCCATGGACCCCCACCTCCCCCTCGGCTCTCCAGGAGGGGGATTCCTACCCCCATCTGCCCCCTCTCCGCTAGCCAGGAGGCACACCTCCCCCTCTCCTCGCCCCTCCCATCCAGACGAGGCCCCTCCCTCAGG
Source organism: Oncorhynchus tshawytscha (assembly GCF_018296145.1). Classification (NCBI taxonomy): domain Eukaryota; kingdom Metazoa; phylum Chordata; class Actinopteri; order Salmoniformes; family Salmonidae; genus Oncorhynchus; species Oncorhynchus tshawytscha. The sequence goes on along the minus strand of NW_024608735.1, from coordinate 68,829 downwards.
GCTCAGAGTCAGCCGTCCAGGAGGAGGAGACTCCTCTCTCACCCGTCTCCCCCTGCTCCCCCAGGCCAGTCCCCCTCCTCCCCCGAGGATCCCTGAGGAAAAGGAGCCCTCCTCATTCCCCCAGGCCCCCCCCCCCCTCCTCTCTCCAGAGCTCGTCTGATTGGAGGAAGGAAGCAACAAAGCACCTTGTCTCGCCCCTCCTCCCCTCTGCCTCCCCTCTCAGAAGGAACCCCCTCGGGGAATACAGACCCCTGTCTCCAACATTCCGTCCTGCCTCCCCCTCCCCTAACCTCTCTTCCCCCGCCGACTCTCCTCTCCCACCCCCTCCTGTATGTCCAGCCGCCCCCTCCTTCCCGCACCTCCACACGGCACCTCAGAGGGGTCGTGGCCAGGTGCCCATGGGGGCGGTGAAGCCCTCGCCAGGTAACCCCTACCTGCAGAGACGTAGTCGGCACGGCACCCCTCTCACCCAGAACGTGGCTCCCTTCAGGTCGTCGGTTCACAGTGTCGCCGAGGGCCAACCCTCACCAGCAGGACAGCTGCAGGGCCCCGGCCCCCCCATGTTGGCACGCTCAGTGTCCCGTCCGGGAGGGGTCAGGGAGTCGCAGCGGACCCCCCAGGGATGTTTCCATCGCCCCGTAGGGAGGGGCCACCCTCTCGTCCGCATGCCCAGGAACCCTCCTCCTGGCAGGCAGTCGTTCAGAGGCCGTCCTCTCTCCCCCCAGCCCTCCGTGAAGCAGCAGGGTGGTCCTCTCTCTCCACAGCCCTCTGTTAGACGCCCCTCCTCCCCACAACACAAGCAACCCTCTTCCCCCTGCCGCCTCGTGCCCCCTCTCCCTTCCACCACTTCTCCCCAGCCTCCTTCAGACCTCCCCCCACCACCCCAGTCTCCCCATCACTCCCAGGTCGTGACCCAGTACAACCACACTATGGAGCCAGGAGCTTCTCCCTTACTGACCAACGCTCACCTTAGAGGAGTAAACTACACCTCCCCTCAGCAGCGGCCCCCCCCCCCATCCATCCCTCCGTTACGATCCTCGTTCCTCCCCCCTCCAGAACTCTTACCTGCGTAACACGTCCTATAGTTCACCTGTACAGAGAGGCCCCTCCCCCTCGCCCGGTGGCCAGCTGATGATGTCATATGATGGACAGGTTAGCCAGGGTTCCTCCCCCCAGCTGTCTAACGCCTTACAGCAGAACACTAACCTGTCTAACGCCTCCTACTCCTACCCCCTGGCCTCCGCTCCTCTCCAGAGGAATGCCTCCCTCTACACCCCCGTCCTCTCCCCCTATCAGACCCAGTCCTCCTCACCTCGTCTCTCCAGCACCGTGCTCAGCCCTCGGCTCCGCAACGCCTCCTACTCCTCCCCCGCTCTTCACAGACCTCCTCCACCCTCCTCCCCCACGCTGTCCACCACTCTTAGCACCTCCCACCACCTACAGGGGTCAGCGTTCCGCCTACCTGACGGTTCCGTGATGATGTCGGGGGGTTCCGAGGGGAACAAGAGCAGTGGAGGTTCTCCCGGTTCTGTCTCTCTGATGTCTAATGCTCTGCAGAACACTAGCATGAGACAAGCTACCTACCGTCTACCAGACGGTTCTCTGGTCACCAGGACTGAACCCAATCCTCAACCATCCTCCTTCTCTCCAAACCTCTCCTCCGCTCTCCTCAACCCCAACATGCAACAGGCTACGTATAAATTACCAGATGGGACACTAGTAACCCAGAACGAGCCTCAACGGATTCCCTCTCCCTCCTTCTCTCCGAATCTCTCCTCAGCTCTTCTCAACCCAAACCTCCGTCAGGCTACGTACAGATTACCGGATGGAACTCTAGTAACCAGGACTGAACAAACTCCTCAGCCATCCTCTCCTAACCTCTCCTCTGCCCTCCTCAACCAGAATCTTACCAAGGCTACATTCCGTTTACCAGACGGAACTCTAGTAACCAGGAACGAGCCTCCACAACCTTCTTCTCCTAACCTCTCCTCTGCCCTCCTCAACCAGAATCTTACCAAGGCTACGTACAGATTACCGGATGGAACTCTAGTAACCAGGAACGAGCCTCCACAATCTTCTCCTAACCTCTCCTCTGCCCTCCTCAACCAGAATCTTACCAAGGCTACGTACAGATTACCAGATGGAACTCTAGTAACCAGGAACGAGCCTCCACAACCTTCTTCTCCTAACCTCTCCTCTGCCCTCCTCAACCAGAATCTTACCAAGGCTACATACCGTCTACCAGACGGAACTCTAGTAACCAGGAACGAGCCTCCACAACCTTCTTCTCCTAACCTCTCCTCTGCCCTCCTCAACCAGAATCTTACCAAGGCTACATACCGTCTACCAGACGGTACTCTAGTAACCAGGAACGAGCCTCCACAACATTCTTCTCCTAACCTCTCCTCTGCCCTCCTCAACCAGAATCTTACCAAGGCTACGTACAGATTACCAGACGGAACTCTAGTAACCAGGAACGAGCCTCCACAACCTTCTTCTCCTAACCTCTCCTCTGCCCTCCTCAACCAGAATCTTACCAAGGCTACGTACAGATTACCAGACGGAACTCTAGTAACCAGGAACGAGCCTCCACAACCTTCTTCTCCTAACCTCTCCTCTGCTCTCCTCAACCCTAACGTCCGTGGAGCCTCCTATAGGGGGGGGTCTCTGGCCCCCCCTAGCCCCTCCCCCAACCTGTCTAATGCTCTCCAGAACCAGAACCTGCGTTCCGCCACTTACAGACTACCTGATGGGACCTTAGTGACCCGGGCCCAGCCTAGCACTCCCCAGCTCTCCAACGCTCTACAGAACCAGAACCTGCGTTCAGCTACGTACAGACTTCCTGACGGGAGCCTGATGACGAGACCTGTTCCCGCCACCCCCCAGCTTGGCAATGCCCTACAGAACCAGAACCTCCGTGGGGCTTCCTACCGCCTGCCCTCCTCGCTGGAGGAGCCTGGAGGGGGGCGATACGCCGTGGTCATGCCCCAGGTCCAGGGCTCTGGGCCGGGGCAAGAGGCAGGGCATCACTGGGCTCAGGGCCAAGGGCCTGGGATGGGGACACAGCCTAGGGGTCCAGGGGAGCAGGTGGATGTGTGGGGGTCAGAGACAGTGCTGCCCCACCCCACCGTGCAGAACCTCACCAAGTGGTCCATGTACCGGGATGAGGAGCTGCTGGATCCCCCGGGCCCCCACCATGGACAGAGAGAGGTGGACCTGGAGCCGGACTGGGCTCCTAACAGGGAAGGGGAACCCACTGGGCCCTGGTACGATAAGGTAATACTGGTTTAACTATAGAACCCACTGGGCCCTGGTATGATGACGTAATACTGGTTTAACTATAGAACCCACTGGGCCCTGGTATGATAAGGTAATATTGGTTTAACTATAGAACCCACTGGGCCCTGGTATGATAAGGTAATACTGGTTTAACTATAGAACCCGCTGGGCCCTGGTATGATAAGGTAATACTGGTTTAACTATAGAACCCACTGGGCCCTGGTATAATAAGGTAATACTGGTTTAACTATAGAACCCACTGGGCCCTGGTATGATAAGGTAATATTGGTTTAACTATAGAACCCACTGGGCCCTGGTATGATAAGGTAATACTGGTTTAACTATAGAACCCGCTGGGCCCTGGTATGATAAGGTAATACTGGTTTAACTATAGAACCCACTGGGCCCTGGTATGATAAGGTAATATTGGTTTAACTATAGAACCCACTGGCCCTGGTATGATAAGGTAATACTGGTTTAACTATAGAACCCACTGGGCCCTGGTATGATAAGGTAATACTGGTTTAACTATAGAACCCACTGGGTCCTGGTATGATAAGGTAATACTGGTTTAACTATAGAACCCACTGGGCCCTGGTATAATAAGGTAATACTGGTTTAACTATAGAACCCACTGGGCCCTGGTACGATAAGGTAATTCTGGTTTAACTATAGAACCCACTGGGCCCTGGTATGATAAGGTAATACTGGTTTAACTATAGAACCCACTGGGCCCTGGTATGATAAGGTAATACTGGTTTAACTATAGAACCCACTGGGCCCTGGTATGGGCCCTCGTAATACTGAATACTGGGCCCTCGTAATACTGAAAAAACTGTTAATACAGTAAGCTACTACTGATATGATAAGGTAATACAGTAAGCTACTACTGTTATGATATGGTAATACAGTAAGCTACTACTGATATGATAAGGTAATACAGTAAGCTACTACTGGTATGATATGGTAAAACAGTAAGCTACTACTGATATGATATGGTAATACAGTAAACTACTACAGGTATGATATGGTAATACAATAAGCTACTACAGGTATGATATGGTAATACAGTAACCTACTACTGGTATGATAAGGTAATGCAGTACGCCACTACTGGTATGAGAAGGTAATACCGGTGATATTAGTACTACTGGTACGATGAGATAATACAGTAGCCTACTATTGGTACGATAAGGTAATACAGTAAACTGCCCATGGTACGATATGGTAGTACAGTAAGCCTCTAATGTAATGATAAGGTAATACAGTAGGCTGCTACAGATACGGTATGGTAATACAGTAAGCCACTACTGTAATGATAAGGGAATACAGTAGGCTGCTACTGTTATGATAAGGTAATACAGTAGGCTACTACTGTTATGATAAGGTAACACAGTAGGCTGCTACTGGTAGGGTACATTAATACTGGTACTATTGGCCTCCCGGGTGGCTCAGTGGTTAAGGGTGCTGTACTGCAGCGCCAGCTGTGCCATCAGAGACTCTGGGTTCGCGCCCAGGCTCTGTCGTAACCGGCCGCGACCGGGAGGTCCATGGGATGACGCACAATTGGCCTAGCGTCGTCCGGGTTAGGGAGGGCTTGGTCGGTAGGGATGTCCTTGTCTCATCGTGCACCAGCGACTCCTGTGGCGGGCCGGGCGCAGTGCGCGCTAACCAAGGTTGCCAGGTGCACGGTGTTTCCTCCGGGTTGGATGCGCGCTGTGTTAAGAAGCAGTGCGGCTAGGTTGGGTTGTGTATCGGAGGACGCATGACTTTCAACCATTCGTCCCCCCCTGATCCCTGGTATGATAAGGTAATACTGGTTTAACTATAGAGCGATGAGACAAGATAGTAGCTACTACAACAATTGGACACCACGAAATTGGGGAGAAAAAGGGGTAAAAAAATACTGGTACTATTGGTAATACTGCTACTACTGTTATGATAAGGTAATACAGTAGGCTAGTACTGGTATGATAAGGTAATACTGTTACTACTGGTAATACTGGTACGATGAGGTCATACTGCTACTGTTATGATAAGGTAATACTGGTACTACTGAGGTCATACAGCAGGCTACTACTGTTATGATAAGGTAATACTGGTAAACAGTAAATGCAGGTGTAGAAGCACGGTGGCTAAGAAAAACTCCCAGAACCTACGAAGAAACCTAGAGAGGAACCAGGCTATGAGGGGTGGCCAGTCCTCTTCTGGCTGTGCCGGGTGGAGATTATAACAGAACATGGCCAAGATGTTCAAATGTTCATAGGGGACCAGCAGGGTCAAATAATAATAATCACAGTAGTTGTCGAGGGTGCAGCAAGTCAGCACCCTCAGGAGTAAATGTCAGCTGGCTTTTCATAGCTGATCATTCAGAGTATCTCTACCGCTCTTGCTGTCTCTAGAGAGTTGAAAACTGCAGGTCTGGGACAGGTTGCACGTCCGGTGAACAGGTCAGGGTTCCATAACCGCAGGCAGAACAGATGAAACTGGAGCAGCAGCACGACCAGGTGGACTGGGGACAGCAAGGAGTCATCAGGCCAGGTAGTCCTGAGGCATGGTCCTAGGGCTCAGGTCCTCCGAGAGAGAGAAAGAAAGAAAGAGAGAGAGAGAGAAAAAGGACATCGTATAAGACAGGAGAAATACTCCAGATATAACAGACTGACCCTAGCCCCCCGACACATAAACTACTGCAGCATAAATACTGGAGGCTGGGACAGGAGTGGTCGGGAGACACTGTGGCCCCGTCCGACAATACCCCTGGACAGGGCAGGATGTAACCCCACCCACTTTGCCAAAGCACAGCCCCCACACCACTAGAGGGATATCTCCAACCACCAATTTACCATCCTGAGACAAGGCCGAGTATAGCCCACGAAGATCTCCGTCACGGCACAACCCAAAGGGGGCGCCAACCCGGACAGGAAGATCACATCAGTGACTTAACCCACTCAAGTGACGCACCCCTCCCAGGGACGGTATGAAAGAGCCCCAGTAAGCCAGTGACTCAGCCCCTGTAATATGGTTAGAGGCAGAGAATCCCAGCGGAAAGAGGGGAACTGGCCAGGCAGAGACAGCAGGACCAAATCAGAGAGATAGGTAGGAGCAAGCCCATGAAATGCTTTGTAGGTTAGTAGTAAAAGCTTGAAATCAGCCCTTGCCTTGACAGGAAGCCAGTGTAGGGAGGCTAGCACTGGAGTAATATGATCACATTTTTTGGTTCTTGTCAGGATTCTAGCAGCTTTATCCGGGTAGCCGGAAAGTAGAGCATTGCAGTAGTCTAACCTACAAGTAACAAAAGCATGGATTAATTTTTCTGCATCATTTTTGGACAAAGTTTCTGATTTTTGCAATGTTACGTAGATGGAAAAAAGCTGCCCTTGAAACAGTCTTGATATGTTCGTCAAAAGAGAGATCAGGGTCCAGAGTAACGCAGAGGTCCTTCACAGTTTTATTTGAGACGACTGTACAACCATTAAGATTAATTGTCAGATTCAGCAGAAGATCTCTTTGTTTCTTGGGACCTAGAACAAGCATCTCTGCTTTGTCCGAGTTTAAAAGTAGAAAGTTTGCAGCCATCCAAATTGCAAGGGCAATTTTGGGGCTTCATCATGTTTCATTGAAATGTACAGCTGTGTGTCATCCGCATAGCAGTGAAAGTTAACATTATGTTTTCGAATGACATCCCCAAGAGGTAAAATATATAGTGAAAACAATAGTGGTCCTAAAACGGAACCTTGAGGAACACCGAAATTTACAGTTGATTTGTCAGAGGACAAACCATTCACAGAGACAAACTGATATCTTTCCGACAGATAAGATCTAAACCAGGCCAGAACTTGTCCGTGTAGACCAATTTGGGTTTCCAATCTCTCCAAAAGAATGTGGTGATTGATGGTATCAAAAGCAGCACTAAGGTCTAGGAGCACGAGGACAGATGCAGAGCCTCGGTCCGATGCTATTAAAATGTCATTTACCAATGAGGTTGGTAGTGCAGTGCTTAGTACTGTAGGGCCCATTGCCACAGACGCGACTTCCCTCTTTGTTGCGTAAGGGTTTCGCCCCCAAAATTTACACCACAAGCTGTCGGCTAGTTTCTGAACAAACAGATTTACAAAACAGCCTCATCTATCTTCATTAGGTGACCTCATGACGCCATCTTGTGAACAGCTACGGTGATGGCTCCATGTGTTCTCACTAGAATATTCCCTTCACAAGTGCCGTCTCAGTGCTAGGATGGGGTCTAAAACCAGACTGAAGCATTTCGTATACATTGTTTTTCTTCAGGAAGGTAGTGAGTTGCTGCGCAACAGCCTTTTCTGAAACGTTTGAGAGGAATGAAAGATTCGATTTAGGCCGATAGTTTTTAAAATATTTTCTGGGTCAAGGTTTGGCTTTTTCAAGAGAGGCTTTATTACTGCCACTTTTAGTGAGTTTGGTACACATCCGGTGGATAGAGAGACGTTTATTATGTTCAACATAGGAGGGTCAAGCACAGGAAGCAGCTCTTTCAGTAGTTTAGTTGGAATAGGGTCCAGCATGCAGCTTGAAGGTTTAGAGGCAATGACTATTTTCATCATTGTGTCAAGAGATATAGTACTAAAACACTTGAGCGTCTCTCTTGATCCTAGGTCCTGGCAGAGTTGTGCAGACTCAGGACAACTGAGCTTTGAAGGAATTTAAAGAGGAGTCTGTAATTTGCTTTCTAATAATCATGATCTTTTCCTCAAAGAAGTTCATGAATTTATCACTGCTGAAGTGAAAGCCATCCTCTCTCGGGAATGCTGCTTTTTAGTTAGCTTTGTGACAGTATCAAAAAGGAATTTCGGATTGTTCTTATTTTCCTCAATTAAGTTAGAAAAATAGGATGATCGAGCAGCAGTAAGGGCTCTTCAGTACTGCACGGTACTGTCTTTCCAAGCTAGTCAGAAGACTTCCAGTTTGGTGGAGCAGCAGTAAGGGCTCTTCGGTACTGCACGGTACTGTCTTTCCAAGCTAGTCGGAAGACTTCCAGTTTGGTGTAGCAGCAGTAAGGGCTCTTCGGTACTGCACGGTACTGTCTTTCCAAGCTAGTCGGAAGACTTCCAGTTTGGTGTAGCAGCAGTAAGGGCTCTTTGATACTGCACAGTACTGTCTTTCCAAGCTAGTCTGAAGACTTCCAGTTTGGTGGAGCAGCAGTGAGGGCTCTTCGGTACTGCACGGTACTGTCTTTCCAAGCTAGTCTGAAGACTTCCAGTTTGGTGGAGCAGCAGTGAGGGCTCTTCGGTACTGCACGGTACTGTCTTTCCAAGCTAGTCGGAAGACTTCCAGTTTGGTGGAGCAGCAGTAAGGGCTCTTCGGTACTGCACGGTACTGTCTTTCCAAGCTAGTCTGAAGACTTCCAGTTTGGTGTGGTGCCATTTCCATTCCAATTTTCTGAAGCTTGCTTCAGAGCTCTGGTATTTTCTGTGTACCAGGGAGCTAGTTTCTTATGAGAAATGTTTTTAGTTTATAGGGGTGCAACTGCATCTAGGGTATTGCACAAGGTTAAATTGAGTTCCTCAGTTAGGTGGTTAACTGATTTTTGTCCTCTGGCGTCCTTGGGTAGGCAGAGGGAATCTGGAAGGACATCAAGGAATCTTTGTGTTGTCTGTGAATTTATAGCACGACTTTGGATGTTCCTTGGATGGGGTCTGAGCAGATTATTTGTTGCAATTGCAAACGTAATGAAATGGTGGTCCGATAGTCCAGATTATGAGGAAAAACATTAAGATCCACAACATTTATTCCATGGGACAAAACTAGGTCCAGAGTATGACTGTGACAGTGAGTGGGTCCAGAGACATGTTGGACAAAACCCACTGAGTCGATGATGGCTCCGAAAGCCTTTTGGAGTGGGTCTGTGGACTTTTCCATGTGAATATTAAAGTCACCAAAGATTAGAATATTATCTGCTGTGACTACAAGGTCCGATAGGAATTCAGGGAATTCACTGAGGAACGCTGTATATGTCCCAGGAGGCCTGTCAACAGTAGCTATAAAAAGTGATTGAGTAGGCTGCATAGATTTCATGACTAGAAGCTCAAAAGACGAAAACCTCATTTTTTTTTTGTAAATTGAAATTTGCTATCGTAAATGTTAGAAACACCTCCGCGTTTGCGGATGCACGGGGATATGGTCACTAGTGTAGCCAGGAGGTGAGGCCTCATTTAACACAGTAAATTAATCAGGCTTAAGCCATGTTTCAGTCAGGCCAATCACATCAAGATTATGATCAGTGATTAGTTCATTGACTATAATTGCCTTTGAAGTGAGGGATCTAACATTAAGTAGCCCTATTTTGAGATGTGAGGTATCACGATCTCTTTCAATAATGGCAGGAATGGAGGAGGTCTTTATCCTAGTGAGATTGCTAAGGCGAACACCGCCATGTTTAGTTTTGCCCAACCTAGGTCGAGGCACAGACACGGTCTCAATGGGGATAGCTGAGCTGACTACACTGACTGTGCTGGTGGCAGACTCCACTAAGCTGGCAGGCTGGCTAACAGCCTGCTGCCTGGCCTGCACCCTATTTCATTTTGGAGCTAGGGGAGTTAGAGCCCTGTCTATGTTTGTAGATAAGATCAGAGCACCCCTCCAGCTAGGATGGAGTCTGTCACTCCTCAACAGGCCAGGCTTGGTCCTGTTTGTGGGTGTGTCCCAGAAAGAGGGCCAAATATCTACAAATTCTATCTTTTGGGAGGGGCAGAAACCAGCGATTGAGTTGTGAGCCTCTGCTGTAGAGCTCATCACTCCCCCTAACTGGGAGGGGGCCAGAGACAATTACTGCTGTAGAGCTCATCACTCCCCTAACTGGGAGGGGCCAGAGACAATTACTGCTGTAGAGCTCATCACTCCCCTAACTGGGAGGGGCCAGAGACAATTACTGCTATAGAGCTCATCACTCCCCCTAACTGGGAGGGGCCAGAGACAATTACTGCTGTAGAGCTCATCACTCCCTAACTGGGAGGGGGCCAGAGACAATTACTTGATGCCGACACATCTTTCTAGCTGATTTACACGCTGAAGCTATCTTGCGCTTGGTGACCTCTGACTGTTTCATCCTAACATCATTGGTGCCGATGTGGATAACAATATCCCTATACGCTCTACACTCACCAGTTTTAGCTTTAGCCAGCACCATCTTCAGATTAGCTTTAACGTCAGTAGCCCTGCCCCCTGGTAAACAGTGTATGATCGCTGGATGATTCGTTTGAAGTCTAATACTGCGTGTAATGGAGTCGCCAATGACTAGGGTTTTCAATTTGTCAGAGGTGGGAAGCTAATGGTGGGAGGCTTCGGCGTCTCAGACCCCGTAATGGGAGGAGTAAAGACCAGAGAAGCCTCTGCCTCTGACTCCGACTCGTTGCTTAATGGGGAAAACCGGTTGAAAGTTTCTGTCGGCTGAATGAGCGACACCGGTTGAGCGTTCCTACAGCATTTCCCTCCAGAAACCATGAGAAAGTTGTCCGGCTGCGGGGACTGTGCCATGTACTTACTGGTGGCACAGACGCTGTTTCATCCTTTCCTACACTGAAATTAGAAGGCATCATGTTAATGTTACTACTTAGCTTCGGCTGTTGGAGGTCCTGACGAACCACGTCCAGATAAAGCATCCGGAGTTAAAAAGTTGAATGAAAAAAGTTGAGCGAAAAAAACTAAAAATATAAACGGTGATTAAAAAGTAAAAACGGAAAGCTGTCAGGTAGCAAAGTAAGGTTAGCAACAAAACGCACAGCAGCACGTAAACAAGTCTGCAAATTGTGACCGGAAGTTGTGACCTGAAATTATGAAACCAAACACACTCTATCATTCACAAACACATACTACTGGTAGTACTGTATGATGAGGTACTGCTGGTACTACTGGTACGCTAAGGCAATACTGGTATGATAAGGTAATACTGCTAATACTTTTACGATAAGGTAATGCTGGTAATACTGGCACAATATAGTAATACTGGTACGATAAGGTCATACCGGTAATACTGGTACAATAATGTAATACTGGTACAATAAGGTAATACTGGTACGATAAGGTAATACTGGTACAATAAGGTAATACTGGTACGATAAGGTAATACCGGCAATACTGGTACAATAAGGTAATACTGGTATGATAAGGTAATACCAGTAATACTGGTACGATAAGGTAATACCGGTAATACTGGTACGCTAAGGTCATACCGGTAATACTGGCACAATACAGTAATACTGGTACGATAAGGTAATACTGGTACGCCAAGGTAATTCCAGTAATACTGGCACGATATGATAATACTGGCACGATAAGGTAATACTGGTACGATAAGGTAATACTGGTACGATAAGATAATACTGGTATGATACGGTAACACCAGAAATAATGGTACGATAAGGTAATACCGGTAATACTGGTACGCTAAGGTAATACTGGTAATACTGGTACGATAAGGTAATACTGGTATGATAAGGTAATCCCGGTAATACTGGTACGATACGGTAATACTGGTAATACTGGCACGATATGATAATACTGGCACGATAAGGTAATACTGGTACGATAAGGTAATACTGGTATGATACGGTAACACCAGAAATAATGGTACGATAAGGTAATACCGGTAATACTGGTACGCTAAGGTAATACTGGTAATACTGGTACGATAAGGTAATACTGGTATGATAAGGTAATACCGGTAATACTGGTACGATAAGGTAATCCCGGTAATACTGGTACGATACGGTAATACTGGCAATACTGGTACGATAAGGTAATACTGGTACGATAAGGTAATACCGGTAATACTGGCACGATAAGGCAATACAGGTACGATAAGGCAATACTGGTACGATAAGGTAATACTGGTATTACTGGTACGATAAGGTAATACCAGTAATACTGGCACGATAAGGTAATACTGGTACGATAAGGTAATACTGGTATTACTGGTACGATAAGGTAATACCGGTAATACGGGTACAATAAGGTAATACCGGTACGATAAGGTAATACTGGTACGATAAGGTAATACTGGTACGATAAGGTAATACTGGTATTACTGGTACGATAAGGTAATACCGGTAATACTGGTACGATAAGGTAACACTGGTACGATAAGGTAATACTGGTACGATAAGGTAATACTGGTACGGTAAGGTAATACTGGTACGATAAGGTAATACCGGTATTACTGGTACGATAAGGTAATACTGGCACGATAAGGTAATACTGGTAATACTGGTACGATAAGGTAATACTGGCACAATAAGGTAATACTGGCACGATAAGGTAATACTGGTACGATAAGGTAATACTGGTACGATAAGGTAATACTGGCACGATAAGGTAATACTGGTACGATAAGGTAATACCGGTGCGATAAGGTAATACTGGTACGATAAGGTAATACTGGTAATACTGGTACGATAAGGTAATACCGGTACGATAAGGCAATAATGGTACGATAAGGTAATACTGGTACGGTAAGGTAATACCGGTACGATAAGGTAATACTGGGAATACTGGTACGATAAGGTAATACTGGTACGATAAGGTAATACTGGTACGATAAGGCAATACTGGTACGATAAGGTAATACCAGAATGATAAGTGGTACTGGATGCGATGTCTTGTGAATGTCGGTAGATGAACTCAACGGTGTGTCTGTGTGTAGATGTACTCCATCCGCAGCCTGCCCAGCATGGTCTACCGGGAGCAGCCAGAGGAAGACGGAGTAGAGGACATGACGCAGCTGGAGTGAGAACACAACACAACACAACAGCCTTATTTAAAGGATGTGGAAGCTGCTATTTCAGCTGGTCTGTGTGCTTCTGTGTCTGTTGTTCCAGGGAGCTGTCTGAGGGATCTGTGCTGCTCAACCTGAAGAAGAGGTTTGAGAGAGAGATCATCTATGTGAGTTTACTAACAACACACTGGACACTGTACGCCCATTACCTGATAAACTAATAACATTCACACATGTCCCTCTATCCCCTGTACAGACGTATAGCTAGGATCCTGTTGTGTGTGTTATTAGTGGAATGTGTGTGTGTGTGTGTGTGTGTGTACAGGGGTGGAAAAACTACCCAATTCTCATACTTGAGTAAAAGTATAGATACCTTAATAGAAAATGTCTCAAATTAAAGTGAAAGTCACCCAGTAAAATACTACTTTAGTAAAAGTCTAAAAGTATTTGGTTTTAAATATACTAAAGTATCAAAAGTAAAAGTATAAATAATTTGAAATTCCTTTTATGAAGTAAACCAGACGGCAGCATATTGTTTTGTATTTATTTACGGATAGCCAGGGGCACTCCAAAACTCAGACATCATTTACAAACCAAGCATGTGTGTTTAGTGAGTCTGCCAGATCAGAGGCAGTAGGAATGACCCGGGGATGTTCTCTTGATCAGAGGCAGTAGTGATGACCAGGGATGTTCTCTTGATCAGAGGCAGTAGGGTTGACCAGGGATGTTCTCCTGATCAGAGGCAGTAGGGTTGACCAGGGATGTTCTCTTGATCAGAGGCAGTAGGGATGTTCTCTTGATCAGAGGCAGTAGGGTTGACCAGGGATGTTCTCTTGATCAGAGGCAGTAGGGATGTTCTCTTGATCAGAGGCAGTAGGGATGTTCTCTTGATCAGAGGCAGTAGGGATGTTCTCTTGATCAGAGGCAGTAGGGATGTTCTCTTGATCAGAGGCAGTAGGGATGTTCTCTTGACCAGAGGCAGTAGGGATGTTCTCTTGATCAGAGGCAGTAGGGATGTTCTCTTGATCAGAGGCAGTAGGGGTGTTCTCTTGATCAGAGGCAGTAGGGATGACCAGGATGTTCTCTTGATCAGAGGCAGTAGGGATGACCAGGGATGTTCTCTTGATCAGAGGCAGTAGGGATGTTCTCTTGATCAGAGGCAGTAGGGATGACCAGGGATGTTCTCTTGATCAGAGGCAGTAGGGATGTTCTCTTGATCAGAGGCAGTATGAATGACCAGGGATGTTCTCTCTTGATCAGAGGCAGTAGGAATGACCAGGGATGTTCTCTTGATCAGAGGCAGTAGGGATAATGACCAGGGATGTTCTCTTGATCAGAGGCAGTAGGGATGACCAGGGATGTTCTCTTGATCAGAGGCAGTAGGGATGACCAGGGATGTTCTCTTGATCAGAAGCAGTAGGGATGTTCTCTTGATCAGAGGCAGTAGGGATGACCAGGGATGTTTTCTGTTTAGTGAGTCCTCCAGATCAGAGGCAGTAGGGGTCTTCTCTTGACCAGAGGCAGTAGGGGTGACCAGGGATGTTCTCTTGATCAGAGGCAGTAGGGATGACCAGGGATGTTCTCTTGACCAGAGGCAGTAGGGATGTTCTCTTGACATGGTCAAGAAGGAAACATACAGGAACTCAAATCCTTCTGTTCACCTGATTTAGAATTCCTCACAATCAAATGTAGACCGCATTATCTACCAAGAGAATTCTCTTCGATTATAATCACAGCCGTATATATCCCCCCCAAGCAGACACATCGATGGCTCTGAACGAACTTTATTTAACTCTCTGCAAACTGGAAACGATTTATCCGGAGGCTGCATTCATTGTAGCTGGGGATTTTAACAAGGCTAATCTGAAAACAAGACTCCTAAATTTTATCAGCATATCGATTGCGCAACCAGGGTGGAAAGACCTTGGATCATTGTTACTCTAACTTCCGCGACGCATATAAGGCCCTACCCCCCCCCCCTTTCGGAAAAGCTGACCACGGCTCCATTTTGTTGATCCCTGCCTACAGACAGAAACTAAAACAAGAGGCTCCCACGCTGAGGTCTGTCCAACGCTGGTCCGACCAAGCTGACTCCACACTCCAAGACTGCTTCCATCACGTGGACTGGGAGATGTTTCGTATTGCGTCAGATAACAATATTGACGAATACGCTGATTCGGTGTGCGAGTTCATTAGAACGTGCGTTGAAGATGTCGTTCCCATAGCAACGATTAAAACATTCCCTAACCAGAAACCGTGGATTGATGGCAGCATTCGTGTGAAACTGAAAGCGCGAACCACTGCTTTTAATCAGGGCAAGGTGTCTGGAAACATGACCGAATACAAACAGTGCAGCTATTCCCTCCGCAAGGCTATCAAACAAGCTAAGCGCAAGTACAGAGACAAAGTAGAATCTCAATTCAACGGCTCAGACACAAGAGGCATGTGGCAAGGTCTACAGTCAATCACGGACTACAGGAAGAAATCCAGCCCAGTCACGGACCAGGATGTCTTGCTCCCAGGCAGACTAAATAACTTTTTTGCCCGCTTTGAGGACAATACAGTGCCACTGACACGGCCTGCAACGAAAACATGCGGTCTCTCCTTCACTGCAGCCGAGGTGAGTAAGACATTTAAACGTGTTAACCCTCGCAAGGCTGCAGGCCCAGACGGCATCCCCAGCCGCGCCCTCAGAGCATGCGCAGACCAGCTGGCCGGTGTGTTTACGGACATATTCAATCAATCCCTATACCAGTCTGCTGTTCCCACATGCTTCAAGAGGGCCACCATTGTTCCTGTTCCCAAGAAAGCTAAGGTAACTGAGCTAAACGACTACCGCCCCGTAGCACTCACATCCGTCATCATGAAGTGCTTTGAGAGACTAGTCAAGGGCCATATCACCTCCACCCTACCTGACACCCTAGACCCACTCCAATTTGCTTACCGCCCAAATAGGTCCACAGACGATGCAATCTCAACCACACTGCACACTGCCCTAACCCATCTGGACAAGAGGAATACCTATGTGAGAATGCTGTTCATCGACTACAGCTCGGCATTCAACACCATAGTACCCTCCAAGCTCGTCATCAAGCTCGAGACCCTGGGTCTCGACCCCGCCCTGTGCAACTGGGTACTGGACTTCCTGACGGGCTGCCCCAGGTGGTGAGGGTAGGCAACAACATCTCCTCCCCGCTGATCCTCAACACTGGGGCCCCACAAGGGTGCGTTCTGAGCCCTCTCCTGTACTCCCTGTTCACCCACGACTGCGTGGCCATGCACGCTCCAACTCAATCATCAAGTTCGCGGACGACACAACAGTGGTAGGCTTGATTACCAACAACGACGAGACGGCCTACAGGGAGGAGGTGAGGGCCCTCGGAGTGTGGTGTCAGGAAAATAACCTCACACTCAACGTCAACAAAACTAAGGAGATGATTGTGGACTTCAGGAAACAGCAGAGGGAACACCCCCCGATCCACATCGATGGAACAGTAGTGGAGAGGGTAGCAAGTTTTAAGTTCCTCGGCATACACATCACAGACAAACTGAATTGGTCCACTCACACAGACAGCATCGTGAAGAAGGCGCAGCAGCACCTCTTCAACCTCAGGAGGCTGAAGAAATTTGGCTTGTCACCAAAAGCACTCACAAACTTCTACAGATGCACAATCGAGAGCATCCTGGCGGGCTGTATCACCGCCTGGTATGGCAACTGCACCGCCCTCAACCGTAAGGCTCTCCAGAGGGTAGTGAGGTCTTCACAACGCATCACCGGGGGCAAAACTACCTGCCCTCCAGGACACCTACACCACCCGATGCTACAGGAAGGCCATAAAGATCATCAAGGACATCAACCACCCGAGCCACTGCCTGTTCACCCCGCTGTCATCCAGAAGGCGAGGTCAGTACAGGTGCATCAAAGCTGGGACCGAGAGAATGAAAAACAGCTTCTATCTCAAGGCCATCAGACTGTTAAACAGCCACCACTAACATTGAGTGGCTGCTGCCAACATACTGTCAATGACACTGATTCAACCCCAGCCACTTTAATAATGGGAATTGATGGGAAATGATGTAAATATATCACTAGCCACTTTAAACAATGCTACCTTATATAATGTTACTTACCCTACATTATTCATCTCATATGCATCCGTATATACTGTACTCTATATCATCGACTGCATCCTTATGTAATACATGTATCACTAGCCACTTTAACTATGCCACTTTGTTTACCTACTCATCTCATATGTATATACTGTACTCGATATCATCTACTGTATCTTGCCTATGCTGCTCTGTACCATCACTCATTCATATATCCTTATGTACATATTCTTTATCCCCTTACACTGTGTATAAGACAGTAGTTTTTTTTTTTTGGAATTGTTAGTTAGATTACTTGTTCGTTATTACTGCATTGTCGGAACTAGAAGCGCAAGCATTTCGCTACACTCGCATTAACATCTGCTATCCATGTGTATTTGACAAATAAAATTTGATTTGATTTGATTTGACCAGAGGCAGTAGGGGTGACCAGGGATGTTCTCTTGACCAGAGGCAGTAGGGGTGACCAGGGATGTTCTCTTGATCAGAGGCAGTAGGGATGTTCTCTTGATCAGAGGCAGTAGGGGTGACCAGGGATGTTCTCTTGATCAGAGGCAGTAGGAATGACCAGGGATGTTCTCTTGATCAGAGGCAGTAGGGATGTTTTCTTGACCAGAGGCAGTAGGAATGACCAGGGATGTTCTCTTGATCAGAGGCAGTAGGGATGTTTTCTTGACCAGAGGCAGTAGGGATGACCAGGGATGTTCTCTTGATCAGAGGCAGTAGGGGTGTTCTCTTGACCAGAGGCAGTAGGGATGACCAGGGGTGTTCTCTTGATCAGAGGCAGTAGACATTGTTCTCTTGACCAGAGGCAGTAGGGATGACCAGGGATGTTCTCTTGATCAGAGGCAGAAGGGATGACCAGGGATGTTCTCTTGATCAGAGGCAGTAGGGGTGTTCTCTTGACCAGAGGCAGTAGGGATGACCAGGGATGTTCTCTTGATCAGAGGCAGGCTAGTTGTTCTCTTACCAGAGGCAGTAGGGATGACCAGGGATGTTCTCTTGATCAGAGGCAATGAGGGGCCTTCTCTTGACCAGAGGCAGTAGGGATGACCAGGGATGTTCTCTTGATCAGAGGCAGTAGGGGTGTTCTCTTGACCAGAGGCAGTAGGGATGACCAGGGATGTTCTCTTGATCAGAGGCAGTAGGGGTGTTCTCTTGACCAGAGGCAGTAGGGATGACCAGGGATGTTCTCTTGATCAGAGGCAGTAGGGGTGTTCTCTTGACCAGAGGCAATAGGGTGTTCTCTTGACCAGAGGCAGTAGGGATGACCAGGGATGTTCTCTTGATCAGAGGCAGTAGGGATGTTTTTTACCAGAGGCAGTAGGGATGACCAGGGATGTTCTCTTGATCAGAGGCAGTAGGGATGTTTTTACTGAAGTACTTTATACCACTGTGTGTGTAACGTCTTTCCCCTGTCTCAGACATACACCACTGTTCAAAAGTTTGGGGTCACTTAGAAATGTCCTCGTTTTAGAAAGAATTGATCAGAAATACACTGTAGACATTGTTAATGTTGTAAATGACTGTTGTAGCTGGAAACGGATGATTTTTTATAGAATATCTACATAGGTGTACAGAGGCCCATTATCAGCAACCATCACTCCTGTGTTCCAATGACACGTTGTGTTGGCTAATCCACTTTTATCATTTTATAAAGGCTAGTTGATCATTACAAAACCCTTTTGCGATTATGTTAGCACAGCTGAAAACTGTTGTCCTGATTAAAGAAGCAATGAAACTGGCCTTCTGTAGACTAATTGAGTATCTGGAGCATCAGCATTTGTGGGTTCGATTACAGGCTCAAAATGGCCAGAAACAAAGACCTTTCTTCTGAAACCCGTCAGTCTATTCTTGTTCTGAGAAATGAAGGCTACTCCATGCGAGAAATTGCCAAGAAACCGAAGATCTCGTACAACGCTGTGTACTACTCCCTTCACAGAACAGATCAAACTGGCCCTGACCAGAATAGAAAGAGGAGTGGGAGGCCGCGGTGCACAACTGAGCAAGAGGACAAGTACATTAGAGTGTCTAGTTTGAGAAACAGAGGCCTCACAAGTCCTCAGCTGGCAGCTTCATTAAATAGTACCCGCAAAACACTAGTCTCAACGTCAACAGTGAAGAGGCGACTCTGGGATGCTGGCCTTCTCTCTAGCCTCAGTGAACCCCTATAAGATGTTCAACATGTATCTCTCTGTCTCTAGTCATATATAGGAAGTATCCTGGTCTCAGTGAACCCTCTAGACATATATAGGTAGTATCCTGGTCAACATGTATCTCTCTGTCTCTAGACATATATAGGTAGTATCCTGGTCTCAGTGAACCCTCTAGACATATATAGGTAGTATCCTGGTCAACATGTATCTCTCTGTCTCTAGACATATATAGGTAGTATCCTGGTCAACATGTATCTCTCTGTCTCTAAACATATATAGGTAGTATCCTGGTCAACATGTATCTCTCTGTCTCTAGACATATATAGGTAGTATCCTGGTCAACATGTATCTCTCTGTCTCTAGACATATATAGGTAGTATCCTGGTCAACATGTACCTCTCTGTATCTAAACATATATAGGTAGTATCCTGGTCTCAGTGAACCCTCTCTAGACATATATAGGTAGTATCCTGGTCTCAGTGTACCTCTGTCTCTAGGATGTAACATGTATCCTCTCTGTCTCTAGACATATATAGGTAGTATCCTGGTCAACATGTATCTCTCTGTCTCTAGACATATATAGGTAGTATCCTGGTCAACATGTATCTCTCTGTCTCTAGACATATATAGGTAGTATCCTGGTCAACATGTATCTCTCTGTCTCTAGACATATATAGGTAGTATCCTGGTCTCAGTGAACCCTCTAGACATATATAGGTAGTATCCTGGTCAACATGTATCTCTCTGTCTCTAAACATATATAGGTAGTATCCTGGTCAACATGTATCTCTCTGTCTCTAGACATATATAGGTAGTATCCTGGTCAACATGTATCTCTCTGTCTCTAGACATATATAGGTAGTATCCTGGTCAACATGTATCTCTCTGTCTCTAGACATATATAGGTAGTATCCTGGTCAACATGTATCTCTCTGTCTCTAGACATATATAGGTAGTATCCTGGTCTCAGTGAACCCTCTAGACATATATAGGTAGTATCCTGGTCAACATGTATCTCTCTGTCTCTAGACATATATAGGTAGTATCCTGGTCAACATGTACCTCTCTGTCTCTAGACATATATAGGTAGTATCCTGGTCAACATGTATCTCTCTGTCTCTAAACATATATAGGTAGTATCCTGGTCAACAGTGAACCCTGTCTCTAGACATATATAGGTAGTATCCTGGTCAACATGTATCTCTCTGTCTCTAAACATATATAGGTAGTATCCTGGTCTCAGTGAACCCTCTAGACATATATAGGTAGTATCCTGGTCAACATGTATCTCTCTGTCTCTAGACATATATAGGTAGTATCCTGGTCAACATGTACCTCTCTGTCTCTAGACATATATAGGTAGTATCCTGGTCAACATGTATCTCTCTGTCTCTAAACATATATAGGTAGTATCCTGGTCTCAGTGAACCCTCTAGACATATATAGGTAGTATCCTGGTCAACATGTATCTCTCTGTCTCTAGACATATATAGGTAGTATCCTGGTCAACATGTACCTCTCTCTAGACATATATAGGTAGTATCCTGGTCAACATGTATCTCTCTGTCTCTAGACATATATAGGTAGTATCCTGGTCAACATGTATCTCTCTGTCTCTAGACATATATAGGTAGTATCCTGGTCAACATGTATCTCTCTGTCTCTAAACATATATAGGTAGTATCCTGGTCTCAGTGAACCCTCTAGACATATATAGGTAGTATCCTGGTCAACATGTATCTCTCTGTCTCTAGACATATATAGGTAGTATCCTGGTCAACATGTGAACCTCTGTCTCTAGACATATATAGGTAGTATCCTGGTCAACATGTATCTCTCTGTCTCTAGACATATATAGGTAGTATCCTGGTCAACATGTATCTCTCTGTCTCTAGACATATATAGGTAGTATCCTGGTCAACATGTATCTCTCTGTCTCTAGACATATATAGGTAGTATCCTGGTCAACATGTATCTCTCTGTCTCTAGACATATATAGGTAGTATCCTGGTCTCATGTATCTCCTGTCTCTAGACATATATAGGTAGTATCCTGGTCAACATGTATCTCTCTGTCTCTAGACATATATAGGTAGTATCCTGGTCTCAGTGAACCCTCTAGACATATATAGGTAGTATCCTGGTCAACATGTATCTCTCTGTCTCTAGACATATATAGGTAGTATCCTGGTCAACATGTATCTCTCTGTCTCTAGACATATATAGGTAGTATCCTGGTCAACATGTATTTCTCTGTCTCTAGACATATATAGGTAGTATCCTGGTCTCGGTGAACCCCTATAGGATGTTCAACATGTACGGAACTGACATGGTGCTGAAGCACAAGGGAACCGCTCTGGGAGAGAACCCTCCGTAAGAACACTTCCTGTTCCTGTGTTGTTGTGATGCGTGTCTGTTTGTTAGAAGTGTATGTGTGTGTGTGTGTGTGTGTGTGTGTGTTTTGTGTCTATGTGTGTATGTGTTAATGCAATGTGGCGTGTGTGTGTGTGTTGTTGGTGTATTGTGTGTATTAGTGGTGTGTTATTGGTGTATTATTGGTGTATTATTGGTGTGGTATTGGTGTATTATTGGTGTGGTATTGGTGTATTGTGTGTTATTGGTGTATTGTGTGTTATTGGTGTGTTATTGGTGTATTGTGTGTATTGGTGTATTGTGTGTATTAGTGGTGTGTTATTGGTGTATTGTGTGTTATTGGTGTGTTATTGGTGTGTTATTGGTGTGTTATTGGTGTGTTATTGGTGTGTTATTGGTGTGTTATTGGTGTATTGTGTGTTATTGGTGTGTTATTGGTGTATTGTGTGTTATTGGTGTGTTATTGGTGTGTTATTGGTGTATTGTGTGTTATTGGTGTATTGTGTGTTATTGGTGTATTGTGTGTTATTGGTGTATTGTGTGTTATTGGTGTATTGTGTGTATTAGTGGTGTGTTATTGGTGTATTATTGGTGTGTTATTGGTGTATTATTGGTGTGTTATTGGTGTATTGTGTATTATTGGTGTATTGTGTGTGTTATTGGTGTATTGTGTTTGCTTTTGGTGTATTTTGTGTATTATTGGTGTATTGTGTGTATTATTGGTGTATTGTGTGTATTATTGGTGTATTGTGTGTATTATTGGTGTACTGTGTGTATTATTGGTGTATTGTGTGTATTATTGGTGTACTGTGTGTTATTGGTGTATTATTGGTGTATTGTGTTTGCTTTTGGTGTATTGTGTGTATTAGTGGTGTGTTATTGGTGTATAGTGTGTGTTATTGGTGTATTGTGTGTTATTGGTGTATTGTGTGTATTATTGGTGTATTATGTGTATTATTGGTGTATTGTGTGTATTATTGGTGTACTGTGTGTATTATTGGTGTACTGTGTGTGTTATTGGTGTACTGTGTGTATTATTGGTGTATTGTGTGTTATTGGTGTATTGTGTTTGTTTTTGGTGTATTGTGTGTGTTATTGGTGTATTGTGTGTGTTATTGGTGTATAGTGTGTGTTATTGGTGTATAGTGTGTATTATTGGTGTATTGTGTGTATTATTGGTGTATTGTGTGTTATTGGTGTATAGTGTGTATTATTGGTGTATTGTGTGTGTTATTGGTGTATAGTGTGTGTTATTGGTGTATTGTGTGTTATTGGTGTATTGTGTGTGTTATTGGTGTATTGTGTGTATTATTGGTGTATTGTGTGTTATTGGTGTATTGTGTGTGTTATTGGTGTATAGTGTGTGTTATTGGTGTATTGTGTGTTATTGGTGTATTGTGTGTGTTATTGGTGTATTGTGTGTGTTATTGGTGTATTGTGTGTTATTGGTGTATTGTGTGTTATTGGTGTATTGTGTGTATTATTGGTGTATTGTGTGCTAAATGATGTGTTATTCATGCTAATGTTTTATCTTTGTGTCCATTCTGTGGTCCTCCTCAGACACCTGTTTGCCATAGCAAACGTCTCCTACACCAAAATGATGGATGCCAAACAGAACCAGGTTATTATAATCAGGTGACTACACAACACAGCTGCTTCCTCCTGATACGCTCTAGCCCAGTGTTTCCTAAACTTGGTCCTGGGGACCCAGATGGGAAGACACCTGCTGTCTGGGACACTCTAGCTGTGTTCTGAAAGACCCCCCCCCTTCTGTCTGGGACACTCTAGCTGTGTTCTGAAAGACCCCCCTTCTGTCTGGGACACTCTAGCTGTGTTCTGAAAGACCCCCCTTCTGTCTGGGACACTCTAGCTGTGTTCTGAAAGACCCCCCTTCTGTCTGGGACACTCTAGCTGTGTTCTGAAAGACCCCCCTTCTGTCTGGGACACTCTAGCTGTGTTCTGAAGGACCCCCCCCTTCTGTCTGGGACACTCTATCTTTGTTCTGAAGGAACCCCCTCCCTGTCTGGGACACTCTAGCTGTGTTCTGAAGGACCCCCATCTGGGACACTCTAGCTGTGTTCTGACAGACCCCCCGTCTGGGCCACTTTAGCTGTGTTCTGACGGACCCCCGTCTGGGACACTCTAGCTGTGTTCTGACAGACCCCCCCCCCGTCTGGGCCACTTTAGCTGTGTTCTGACGGACCCCCCCGTCTGGGACACTCTAGCTGTGTTCTGACAGACCCCCCCTGTCTGGGACACTTTAGCTGTGTTCTGAAGGACCCCCATCTGGGACACTCTAGCTGTGTTCTGACGGACCCCCTGTCTGGGACACTCTGGCTGTGTTCTGACCCCCCCCCTGGGACACTCTAGCTGTGTTCTGACGGACCCCCTGTCTGGGACACTCTAGCTGTGTTCTGAAGGAACCCCCATCTGGGACACTCTAGCTGTGGTCTGTGTCTGGGACACTCTAGCTGTATCTGGACCCCCCCCATTCTGGGACACTCTAGCTGTGTTCTGACCCCCCTGTCTGGGACACTCTAGCTGTGTTCTGACGGAGACATCTGTAAGGAAAGACCAGCCATGTCTGTGCCGGTATCATATCATGTCTCAGAGGGAGTGTGAAGTGGCCCAGTGAGCACATTCCAGCGTTACGTTTCAGCTCTCCGTCTCTGGTTAACTGAAAACCTCCCCGTTACCGTCACCCTACACCGAGCACACAGGTCCACTCTGGACTGGATCATAATGATGGTGTTTAGTGGTAAGCTGTTGGCAGGGGAGGTTAGGAAAGGCTTGTTGTTTTTTGACCTTCATTTTGACAGGGAAGTCATTCTGAGACCAGGGTATCTTTTCCAGATGAGCCCTGCAGAAACACATCCAACACATACCAAATAAAATTAAACAGACAGGTTTATCTGAACGACCCAAGAGGACCAGAACATCTCAGACAGCTCTGTAACTTGTTCCCCATAAAGGGCTCCAAAACAATTAAAATTAGCTTTACCCAACTCTGTGGAGACCGAAGGGGCCTCCAGTGTTATCTAAGCTTGAGACCAGGGTTGGTCATTTGGAAGTCTAAATTGAATTAATGATGATAGATACATAGGAAGTTTCTGCCTGAATGATTTGTAAATAAACAGAAGAGAATGCTGCTCTTTCCTTACATACAAAAAGGCCCAACCCACTTTTTAATACAAAACACAATGGTGAGTTCTAGAACCATCACCAGTAATAAACCTCAGGGAACAATGGTGAGTTCTAGAACCATCACCAGTAATAAACCTAAGGGAACAATGGTTAGTTCTAGAACCATCACCAGTAATAAACCTAAGGGAACAATGGTGAGTTCTAGAACCATCACCGGTAATAAATCTAAGGGAACAATGTTGAGTTCTAGAACCATCACCAGTAATAAACCTAAAGGAACAGTGGTGAGTTCTAGAGCCATCACCGGTAATAAATCTAAGGGAACAATGGTGAGTTCTAGAACCATCACCAGTAATAAACCTAAGGGAACAATGGTGAGTTCTAGAACCATCACCGGTAATAAACCTCAGGGCCCAATGGTGAGTTCTAGAACCATCACCGGTAATAAACCTCAGGGCCCAATGGTGAGTTCTAGAACCATCAGCGGTAATAAACCTAAGGGAACAATGATGAGTTCCAGAACAATCAGCGGTAATAAACCTAAGGGAACAATGGGAGTTCTAGAACCATCACCGGTAATAAACCTAAGGGAACAATGATGAGTTCTAGAACAATCAGCGGTAATAAACCTAAGGGAACAATGGTGAGTTCTAGAACCATCACCGGTAATAAACCTCAGGGCCCAATGGTGAGTTCTAGAACCATCACCGGCAATAAACCTAAGGGCCCAATGGTGAGTTCTAGAACCATCACCGGTAATAAACCTAAGGGCCCAATGGTGAGTTGTAGAACCATCACCGGCAATAAACCTAAGGGCCCAATGGTGAGTTCTAGAACCATCACCAGTAATAAACCTAAAGGAACAATGGTGAGTTCTAGAGCCATCACCAGTAATAAACCTCAGGGAACAATGGTGAGTTCTAGAACCATCACCAGTAATAAACCTAAGGGAACAATGGTGAGTTCTAGAACCATCACCGGTAATAAACCTCAGGGCCCAATGGTGAGTTCTAGAACCATCACCCGCAATAAACCTCAGGGCCCAATGGTGAGTTCTAGAACCATCACCGGTAATAAACCTAAGGGCCCAATGGTGAGTTCTAGAACCATCAGCGGTAATAAACCTAAGGGAACAATGGTGAGTTCTAGAACCATCACCGGCAATAAACCTAAGGGTACAGTGGAAAACAGCATCTAGGGGTTTAAGTATAGTGCTGCGTGCATATAGATAATATCCCCAGAATCTAAAATAGACATAAAAGTGTCCTGGACAATTTCCTTCCTATTAACAAAAGTCAGACATGCTTTGTTTCTGTAAAAGAAACCAACCTTGACCAACTTCTTCACTGAAAAAAAGCATGCGTCTTGTTTTGTTTGTACTTAGCACTAACTTCAGATCCAGTGGTGACCTGTGTGTTGGTGGTGTTTTAGTGTTTATATTGACATTAAGTTCTGTGTGTGTTTCAGTGGGAGAGTGGATCAGGGAAGACTGAGGCCACTAAACTGCTGCTGCGTTACCTAGCAGCAATACACCACAAACACAACATTACACAACAGGTAAACACACACACTCACACACACTCTCACACACATATGTCTTCTGTATCCTAACCTTGTCTTCCTGTATTACCATACTACTCCCTGTGTCTCATGTGCTGCTCAGATTAAGGTAGCTGGTTTCTGCATGCCCCATCTGTCTGTCAGTGTTCAGTAAAGCTTGGTTTGTTACCATACCCATTCTATTACCATACTATCATATTCCATTCTATTATTACCATACTATCATTCCATTCTATTACCATACTATCATTTCCATTCTATTACCATACTATCATTTCTATTACCATACTATCATATTATTACCATACTATCATTCCATTCTATTACCATACTATCATTCCATTCTATTACCATACTATTCATATTCCATTCTATTACCATACTATCATTCCATTCTATTACCATACTATCATTCCATTCTATTACCATACTATCATTCCATTCTATTACCATACTATCATTCCATTCTATTACCATACTATCATTCCATTCTATTACCATACTATCATATCCATTCTATTACCATACTATCATTCCATTCTATTACCATACTATCTATTACCATTATTACCATATATGATATTCTATTACCATACTATCATTCCATTCTATTACCATACTATCATTTCCATTCTATTACCATACTATCATTCCATTCTATTACCATACTATCATTTCCATTCTCCATACTATCATTTCCATTCTATTACCATACTATCATTCCATTCTATTACCATACTATCATTCTTCTATTACCATACTATCATATTCCATTCTATTACTACTTCATTCTATTACCATACTATCATATTCCATTCTATTACCATACTATCATTCCATTCTATTCCATACTATTTCCATCTATTACCATACTATCATATTCCATTCTATTACCATACTACATTCTATTACATACTATCATATTCCTCTATTACCATACTATCATTCCATTCTATTACCACACTATTTCTTCTATTACCATACTATCATATTCCATTCTATTACCATACTATCATTCCATTCTATTACCATACTATCATTCCATTCTATTACCATACTATCATGTCCATTCTATTACCATACTATCATTCCATTCTATTACCATACTATCATATTCCATTCTATTACCATACTATCATGCTATTACCATACTATCATATTCCATTACCATACTATCATATTGATTCTATTACCATACTATCATATTGTATTCTATTACCATACTATCATTCCATTCTATTACCATACTATCATATTCCATTCTATTACCATACTATCATTCCATTCTATTACCATACTATCATTCCATTCTATTACCATACTATCATTCCATTCTATTACCATACTATCATATTCCATTCTATTACCATACTATCATTCCATTCTATTACCATACTATCATATTCCATTCTATTACCATACTATCATATTGTATTCTATTACCATACTATCATTCTATTACCATACTATCATTCTATTACCATACTATCATATTGTATTCTATTACCATACTATCATATTGTATTCTATTACCATACTATCATATTGTATTCTATTACCATACTATCATTCCATTCTATTACCATACTATCATTCCATTCTATTACCATACTATCATATTCTTCTATTACCATACTATCATTCCATTCTATTACCTATCATTCCATTCTATTACCATACTATCATTCCATTCTATTACCAAACTATCATTCCATTATATTACTACTATCATTCTATTCTATTACCATACTATCATTCCATTCTATTACCATACTATCATTCCATTCTATTACCATACTATCATTCCATTCTATTACCATACTATCATTCCATTCTATTACCATACTATCATTCTATTACCATACTATCATTCCTTTCTATTACCATACTATCATTCCATTCTATTACCATACTATCATTCTATTACCACACTATCATTCCATTCTATTACCATACTATCATTCCACTCTATTACCATACTATCATTCCATTCTATTACCATACTATCATTCCATTCTATTACCATTGTGACTGTGTTCTGTTGTGACTACTGTACTGTTCTACTGTGTCTGTTTACATGTTCTATTGTCCTGCGCTTGCATTCTGTTACAGACTGTAGCTAGTTTACTGTTGTACTGTTCTGATTGTCTCTACTGTGCTGTTGTGACTGTTACAGTATCTCTGTACTGTTGTGACTGTTCTGATTGTCTACTGTGCTGTTCTGACATGTTCTCTTTTACCTGTTCTGACTGTCTCTGCAGACTAGAGCTGTCTGCATGCTAGCTCCACTATCTACATGTTCTACCTGTTGTGTTCTGTAGAGTAGCTAGCTGTCTGCATGTTCTATTGCTATTACTGTATAGCTATCTGTCTGCATGTTCTACCTGCTGTATTACATTCCATTCTGTAGAGTAGCTAGCTGTCTACATGTTCTACCTGCTGTGTTCTGTCTAGTAGCTAGCTGTCTACATGTTCTACCTGCTGTGTTCTGTAGAGTAGCTAGCATTTCCATTCTGTTCTACTATGTTCTATTACTATGCTGTGTTCTTCTGTAGAGTAGCTAGCTCCACTGTCTACATGTTCTACCTGCTGTGTTCTGTAGAGTAGCTAGCTGTACACTGTCTGTTTACTAGCATGTTCTACCTGCTGTGTTCTGTAGAGTAGCTAGCTGTCTACATGTTCTACCTGCTGTGTTCTGTGTGAGTAGCTAGCTGTCTACATGTTCTACCTGCTGTGTTCTGTAGAGTAGCTGTGCTCTGTCTACATGTTCTACCTGCTGTGTTCTGTAGAGTAGCTAGCTGTCTACATGTTCTACCTGCTGTGTTCTGTAGAGTAGCTAGCTCCACTGTCTACATGTTCTACCTGCTGTGTTCTGTAGAGTAGCTAGCTGTCTACATGTTCTACCTGCTGTGTTCTGTAGAGTAGCTAGCTGTCTACATGTTCTACCTGCTGTGTTCTGTAGAGTAGCTAGCTGTCTACATGTTCTACCTGCTGTGTTCTGTAGAGTAGCTAGCTGTCTACATGTTCTACCTGCTGTGTTCTGTAGAGTAGCTACACTGTCTACATGTTCTACCTGCTGTGTTCTGTGTTCTGTCTACATGTTCTACCTGTGTGTTCTGTAGCTAGCTGTCTACATGTTCTACCTGTTGTGTTCTGTAGAGTAGCTAGCTGTCTACATGTTCTACCTGCTGTGTTCTGTAGAGTAGCTAGCTGTCTACATGTTCTACCTGTTGTGTTCTGTAGAGTAGCTAGCTGTCTACATGTTCTACCTGCTGTGTTCTGTAGAGTAGCTAGCTGTCTACATGTTCTACCTGCTGTGTTCTGTAGAGTAGCTAGCTGTCTGCATGTTCTACCTGCTGTGTTCTGTAGAGTAGCTAGCTCCACTGTCTGCATGTTCTACCTGCTGTGTTCTGTAGAGTAGCTAGCTGTCTACATGTTCTACCTGCTGTGTTCTGTAGAGTAGCTAGCTCCACTGTCTACATGTTCTACCTGCTGTGTTCTGTAGAGTAGCTAGCTGTCTACATGTTCTACCTGCTGTGTTCTGTAGAGTAGCTAGCTGTCTACATGTACTACCTGCTGTGTTCTGTAGAGTAGCTAGCTGTCTACATGTACTACCTGCTGTGTTCTGTAGAGTAGCTAGCTGTCTACATGTTCTACCTGCTGTGTTCTGTAGAGTAGCTAGCTGTCTACATGTTCTACCTGCTGTGTTCTGTAGAGTAGCTAGCTGTCTACATGTTCTACCTGCTGTGTTCTGTAGAGTAGCTAGCTGTCTACATGTTCTACCTGCTGTGTTCTGTAGAGTAGCTAGCTGTCTCCATGTTCTACCTGCTGTGTTCTGTAGAGTAGCTAGCTGTCTGCATGTTCTACCTGCTGTGTTCTGTAGAGTAGCTAGCTGTCTACATGTACTACCTGCTGTGTTCTGTAGAGTAGCTAGCTCCACTGTCTACATGTTCTACCTGCTGTGTTCTGTAGAGTAGCTAGCTGTCTACATGTTCTACCTGCTGTGTTCTGTAGAGTAGCTAGCTGTCTACATGTTCTACCTGCTGTGTTCTGT
Organism: Oncorhynchus tshawytscha; assembly: GCF_018296145.1. Classification (NCBI taxonomy): domain Eukaryota; kingdom Metazoa; phylum Chordata; class Actinopteri; order Salmoniformes; family Salmonidae; genus Oncorhynchus; species Oncorhynchus tshawytscha. The sequence continues at coordinate 38,409 of NW_024608735.1, read as the reverse complement.
AGAGTAGCTAGCTGTCTACATGTACTACCTGCTGTGTTCTGTAGAGTAGCTAGCTCCACTGTCTACATGTTCTACCTGCTGTGTTCTGTAGAGTAGCTAGCTCCACTGTCTACATGTTCTACCTGTTGTGTTCTGTAGAGTAGCTAGCTGTCTACATGTTCTACCTGCTGTGTTCTGTAGAGTAGCTAGCTGTCTACATGTTCTACCTGCTGTGTTCTGTAGAGTAGCTAGCTGTCTACATGTTCTACCTGCTGTGTTCTGTAGAGTAGCTAGCTCCACTGTCTACATGTTCTACCTGCTGTGTTCTGTAGAGTAGCTAGCTGTCTACATGTTCTACCTGCTGTGTTCTGTAGAGTAGCTAGCTGTCTACATGTTCTACCTGCTGTGTTCTGTAGAGTAGCTAGCTCCACTGGACTTGTTCTACATGATGGTATTTTCATGCTGATGTTTTATCTCTGAATACTTTGCCAGATTCTTGAGGCAGCTCCTCTTCTAGAATCCTTTGGAAATGCCAAAACAGTTCGCAATGACAACTCCAGTCGCTGTGTTCTGTAGAAATACGTGGAGATCTATCTGGAGGAGTGAGTATGATCTGGTATATATTGATCTATCTGGAGGAGTGAGTATGATCTGGTATATATTGATCTATCTGGAGGAGTGAGTATGATCTGGTATATATTGATCTATCTGGAGGAGTGAGTATGATCTGGTATATATTGATCTATCTGGAGGAGTGAGTATGATCTGGTATATATTGATCTATCTGGAACAGTGAATATGATCTGGTATATATAGATCTATCTGGAACAGTGAGTATGATCTGGTATATATAGATCTATCTGGAACAGTGAGTATGATCTGGTATAAAATCATCTATCTGGAACAGTGAGTATGATCAATAACTCTATCCTCTGGTCTATAACCTCTATCCTCTGGTCAATATCCTCTATCCTCTGGTCTATAACCTCTATCCTCTGGTCTATAACCTCTATCCTCTGGTCTATAACCTCTATCCTCTGGTCTATAACCTCTATCCTCTGGTCTATAACCTCTATCCTCTGGTCTATAACCTCTATCCTCTGGTCTATAACCTCTATCCTCTGGTCTATCCTCTGGTCTATAACCTCTATTCTCTGGTCTATAACCTCTATCTATAACCTCTATCTATAACCTCTATTCTCTGGTCTATAACCTCTATCCTCTGGTCTATAACCTCTATCTATAACCTCTATCTATAACCTCTATCTATAACCTCTATTCTCTGGTCTATAACCTCTATTCTCTGGTCTATAACCTCTATCCTCTGGTCTATAACCCCTATCCTCTGGTCTATAACCTCTGGTCTATAACCCTATCTATAACCTATCTATAACCTCTATCCTCTGGTCTATAACCTCTATCCTCTGGTCTATAACCTCTATCTATAACCTCTATCTATCTATACCTCTATCCTCTGGTCTATAACCTCTATCCTCTGGTCTATAACCTCTATCTATAACCTCTATCCTCTGGTCTATAACCTCTATCCTCTGGTCTATAACCTCTATCCTCTGGTCTATAACCTCTATCTCTGGTCTATAACCTCTATCCTCTGGTCTATAACCTCTATCCTCTGGTCTATAACCTCTATCTATAACTCTCCTCTGTCTATAACCTCTATCCTCTGGTCTATAACCTCTATCCTCTGGTCTATAACCTCTATCCTCTGGTCTATAACCTCTATCTCTGGTCTATAACCTCTATCCTCTGGTCTATAACCTCTATCCTCTGGTCTATAACCTCTATCCTCTGGTCTATAACCTCTATCCTCTGGTCTATAACCTCTATCTAACCTCTGGTCTATAACCTCTATCCTCTGGTCTATAACCTCTCCTCTGGTCTATAACCTCTATCTATAACCTCTATCCTCTGGTCTATAACCTCTATCCTCTGGTCTATAACCTCTATCTATAACCTCTATCCTCGGGTCTATAACCTCTATCCTCTGGTCTATAACCTCTATCCTCTGGTCAACATCCTCTATCCTCTGGTCAACATCCTCTATCCTCTGGTCCTATATCTATATGTGTGTGTGTTAACTCTAGGGGTGTGTGTGTGTTAACTCTAGGGGTGTGTGTTTGTTAACTCTAGGGGTGTGTGTGTTAACTCTAGGGGGTGTGTGTTAACTCTAGGGGTGTGTGTGTTAACTCTAGGGGGGTGTGTGTGTGTTAACTCTAGGGGTGTGTGTGTGTGTGTGTGTTTAACTCTAGGGGTGTGTGTGTGTGTTAACTCTAGGGGGTGTTTGTTAACTCTAGGGGGTGTGTGTTAACTCTAGGGGGTGTTTGTTAACTCTAGGGGTGTGTGTTTGTTAACTCTAGGGGTGTGTGTTTGTTAACTCTAGGGGGTGTGTTTGTTAACTCTAGGGGTGTGTGTGTGTTAACTCTAGGGGGGTGTGTGTTAACTCTAGGGTGTGTGTGTGTTAACTCTAGGGGTGTGTGTGTGTTAACTCTAGGGGTGTGTGTTTGTTAACTCTAGGGAGGTGTTTGTTAACTCTAGGGGTGTGTGTGTGTGTTAACTCTAGGGGGTGTGTGTTAACTCTAGGGGTGTGTGTGTGTGTTAACTCTAGGGGTGTGTGTTAACTCTAGGGGTGTGTGTTAACTCTAGGGGTGTGTGTGTTAACTCTAGGGGTGTGTGTGTTAACTCTAGGGGTGTGTGTGTTAACTCTAGGGGTGTGTGTATGTTAACTCTAGGGGGTGTCTGTGTTAACTCTAGGGGTGTGTGCGTGTGTTAACTCTAGGGGTGTGTGTGTGTGTTAACTCTAGGGGGTGTGTGTTAACTCTAGGGGTGTGTGTGTATATTAACTCTAGGGGTGTGTGTGTTAACTCTAGGGGTGTGTGGGTTAACTCTAGGGGTGTGTGTGTTAACTCTAGGGGTGTGTGTGTGTGTTAACTCTAGGGGTGTGTGTTAACTCTAGGGGTTTGTGTGTGTGTGTGTGTGTGTGTGTGTGTGTGTGTGTGTGTGTGTGTGTGTGTGTGTGTAGGGGTGTGATCAGCGGTGCCATAACCTCTCAGTATCTGATGGAAAAGTCCCGTATAGTCTTCCAGGTGAGATACACACACACACACACACCACACCACACCACACACACCACACCACAACACACACACACACACACACACACACACACACACACACACACACACCACACCACACACATACACACACACACTCAGTCACATGGACACACACACACGCACACTCAGTCACATTCACACACACACACACGCACACACTCAGTCACATGGACACATGTGTCTCTGGATAGGTGCTAAATGACTGAGATGTTTCTACAGGCCAGAGATGAGAGGAACTATCATATCTTCTATGAGATGCTGTCAGGTCTTCCCCCCCAGCAGAGGCAGGCCTTCTACCTGCAGGAGGCTGAGACATATTATTATCTGAACCAGGTAGACATACACACACACACACACACATAGAGACACACACACGCACACACACACACACAGACACACACACACACACACACACACAGCTGATGGCCATGGTCGTGTGTGTCCAGGGAGGGGATTGTGGGATAGCAGGAAAGAGTGACAGGGAGGACTTCCTCCGTCTGCTGGCTGCTATGGAGATCCTTCACTTCACCCCTGACGACCAGGCGTCCATCTTTAGAGTCCTGTCTTCTATTCTACACCTGGGGAACGTCTACTTCCAAAGACATGAGGTATGGCTGTCTAACCTGAACCTTAAAGGGATAGTCTGGGGAACGTCTACTTCCAAAGATACGGCTGTCTAACCCCGAACCTTAAAGGGATAGTCTGGGGAACGTCTACTTCCAAAGATATGAGGTACGACTGTCTAACCCGAACCTTAAAGGGATAGTCTGGGGAATGTCTACTTCCAAAGATATGAGGTACGACTGTCTAACCCAAACCTTAAAGGGATAGTCTGGGGAACGTCTACTTCCAAAGATACGGCTGTCTAACCCCGAACCTTAAAGGGATAGTCTGGGGAACGTCTACTTCCAAAGATATGAGGTACGACTGTCTAACCCGAACCTTAAAGGGATAGTCTGGGGAACATCTACTTCCAAAGATATGAGGTATGGCTGTCTAACCCAAACCTTAAAGGGATAGTCTGGGGAATGTCTACTTCCAAAGATATGAGGTATGGCTGTCTAACCCAAACCTTAAAGGGATAGTCTGGGGAATGTCTACTTCCAAAGATATGAGGTATGGTAGTCTAACCCGAACCTTAAAGGGATGTTTGAGATTTTGCCAATCAAGCCCTTTTTTTCTATTTACCTAAAATCTCAGACTATCCCTTTAAACCCTAACTCCTAACCCGTGGGCAGCAGGTAGCCTAGCAATGGGTCTGATGTGAAACATTTGGCTGGAAGTGAGCTGGCAACCAGAGGGTCGCTGGTATCAAATCCTAGATGCCATTGAGCCAGACACTTAACCCCCCACGACAACTTCTCCATGAACTCCCAGTGTGGCATCCCTCTGCTCCAACCTCTCCTACCTGTATATACACGACAACTTCTCCATGAACTCCCAGTGTGGCATCCCTCTGCTCCAACCTCTCCTACCTGTATATACACGACAACTTCTCCATGAACTCCCAGTGTGGCATCCTCTGCTCCAACCTCTCCTACCTGTATATACACAACAACTTCTCCATGAACTCCATGAACGCCCAGTGTGGCATCCCTCTGCTCCAACCTCTCCTACCTGTATATACACAGTGCCTTCGGAAATTATTCAAACCTCTTGACTTTTTACACATTTTGCTATGTTACAGGCTTATTCTAAAATAGATTTTTTTAAACAATTCTCATCATTCTACACACAATACCCCATAATGACATCACAATACCCCATAATGACATCACAATACCCCATAATGACATCACAATACCCCATAAGGACATCACAATACCCTATAATGACTCACAATACCCCATAATGACATCACAATACCCCATAATGACATCACAATACCCCATCATGACATCACAATACCCCATCATGACATCACAATGCCTCATAATGACATCACAATACCCCATCATGACATCACAATACCCCATAATGACATCACAATACCCCATAATGACATCACAATACCCTATAATGACATCACAATACCCCATAATGACATCACAATACCCCATAATGACAAAATCAAAACATTTTATTATTTTGTCATTAAATGTGATTCTGATTTTTTTTTGCACTTTTTTGTCTAATTGCACTTTTTTGTCTGTTTTTGCATTGTCATCATGGGGATATTGTGATGTCATCATGGGGTACCCCATCATGACATCACAATGTCATCATGACATCATTGTACCCCATCATGACATCAAATAAACGATTTAATCCATTTTAGAGTAAGGACTGTAATATAACAAAATGTGGAAAAAGTCAAGGGGTCTATAATACATTCTAAATGCATTATATGACATAGTCCCCACTGTTAATGTGGTATCACTATAATATGGAATAGCATCTAGAATATTCCACTGTATGACATCACAGAGGGCTGCCCCTGTAATGTCATTCAGAGGGGTTAATGAAGCACAATGCCCTATAATGAATAAATGTTAATAATGACTCAGGCGGATGGCCATAATGACATCACAATACCCTATAATGACATCACAATACCCCATAATGACATCACAATACCCCTATACTGACATCACAATACCCCATAATGACATCACAATACGCCATAATGGCATCGCAATACCCCTAATGACATCCACATCACAATACCCTCCCTAATGACATCATCAAGTACCCTATAATGACATCACAATACCCCATAATGACATCACAATACTCCCATAATGACATATCTCTACCCCATAATGACATCATCATCTCTACCCCCTAATGACATCACAATACCCTATAATGACATCACAATCTACCCCATGAATGACATCATCTACCCTCTATCATCTCTCCTCTAATCATCACAATACTCCCTGAATACAGTCATCTATACTCCATCATCACTACTCCCTGAATGACATCACAATACCCCATAATCATCTCTACTCCTGAATACAGTATCTAGTACTCTATCATCTCTACCCCATAATACATATCTAGTACTCTATAATGACAAATCAAAACAGTTTTATTATTTTGTCATTAAATGTGATTCTGTATTTTTTTTGCAACTTTTTCATCTCTAAAAACCTGTTTTTGCTTTGTCATCTCTATTGTGATGTCATTAAGGGGTATTGTGATGTCATCCTACGGGGTATCATCTCTACTCCCTGAATAGAAAATAAACGATTTATCATTTTAGATCAGGCTGTAATATAACAAAATCTAGTAAAGTCATCTCTGAATATCATTCTAAATCCATTATATATCATAGTCCCCTAGTGTTAATCTAGTACTCTATCATATCTAGCTCTCTAGAATATTCTAGTATGGTCTCTACAGAGGACTGCCCCTGTGTCTCATTCAGAGGGTTGGGATAAGCAATGACCTTTATAAATAAATGTTACATGTGTTTAATGGAGGCGGATGGTACAATGACCTGTGGTCATGCTCTGGAGATAAGACCTGTTATAATGACCTGCTATATCTCAGACTGAGGGACTCCAGAAGGCCATACACACAAAGTCATCATGACACAGTATTTCTATGACCTGTACAGTATATATACATCACTCCCTAATGGAGTATCTAGTACTCTATCATCTCTACTCCCTGAATACAGTATCTCTCCTCTATCATCTCTCCTCTATCATCTCTACTCCCTGAATACAGTATCTAGTACTCTATCATCTCTACCCCTGAATACAGTATCTAATGACTCTATCATCTCTACTCCCTGAATACAGTATCTAGTACTCTATCATCTCTACTCCCTGAATACAGTATCTAGTACTCTATCATCTCTACTCCCTGAATACAGTATCTAGTACTCTATCATCTATAATGACAGTGTATCATCTCTACTCCCTAATGGAGGGTATCTGGTACAATCATCTCTGTCCCTATAATGATCTGTACTATATCATCTCTACTCCAGAATCTACATGGATCTCTGGTCTATGACCTGTCTATCATCTCTACTCTATAATGATCCTACTCTATCATCTCTCCTCTATCATCTCTACTGTGTCTGAATACAGTATCTAGTACTCTATCATCTCTCCTCTATCATCTCTACTCCCTGAATACAGTATCTAGTACTCTAGTACTCTAACATCTAGTACTCTATCATCTCTCCTCTAGTATCTAGTACTCATCTCTACAATGACCTGTTATATACACACTGTGTCTAATGGAGGTAACTGGTACAATGACCTGTTATAATGACCTGTTATAATGACCTGTTATAATGACCTGTTATATATATAAACACTGTGTTTAAGGAGGGTCTGGTACAATGACCTGTTATAATGACCTGTTATAATGACCTGTTATATACACCTGTGTCTTTAATGGAGGGTCTGGTACAATGACCTGTTATAATGACCTGTTATAATGACCTGTTATAATGACCTGTTATATACACACTGTGTCTAATGGAGGTATAATGGTTCAATGACCTGTTATAATGACCTGTTATAATGACCTGTTATAAAATGACCTGTTATATGATACACTGTGTTAATGGAGGGTCTGGTAAGATGACCTGTTATAATGACCTGTTATAACCCTTTAATAAAAATGACCTGTTATAATGACCTGTTATATGACATAATGACCTGTGTTCTAATGGAGGTAACGAAGGTCAATTGCTGTTGACCTTCAGAGATAAAATAGATTGGTTCCATGATAAACCCTTTAAGGAGAGAGAGAGGACATATAGAAGATAAACCCTTTAAGGAGAGAGAGAGGAAGAAATATAGATTGGTACCATGATAAACCCTTTAAGGAGAGAGAGAGAGAAGTCATAAAATAGATTGGTTCCCTGATAAACCCTTTAAGGAGAGAGAGAGGAAGACATAAAATAGATTGGTTCCCTGATAAACCCTTTAAGGAGAGAGAGAGGAAGACATATAGATTGGTTCCCTGATAAACCCTTTAAGGAGAGAGAGGAAGACATATAGATTGGTTCCCTGATAAACCCTTTAAGGAGAGAGAGAGGAAGACATATAGATTGGTTCCCTGATAAACCCTTTAAGGAGAGAGAGAGGAAGACATATAGATTGGTTCCCTGATAAACCCTTTAAGGAGAGAGAGAGGAAGACATATAGATTGGTTCCCTGATAAACCCTTTAAGGAGAGAGAGAGAGGAAGACATATAGATTGGTTCCCTGATAAACCCTTTAAGGAGAGAGAGAGGAAGACATATAGATTGGTTCCCTGATAAACCCTTTAAGGAGAGAGAGAGGAAGACATATAGATTGGTTCCCTGATAAACCCTTTAAGGAGAGAGAGAGGAAGACATATAGATTGGTTCCCTGATAAACCCTTTAAGGAGAGAGAGAGGAAGACATATAGATTGGTTCCCTGATAAACCCTTTAAGGAGAGAGAGGAAGACATATAGATTGGTTCCCTGATAAACCCTTTAAGGAGAGAGAGAGGAAGACATATAGATTGGTTCCCTGATAAACCCTTTAAGGAGAGAGAGGAAGACATATAGATTGGTTCCCTGATAAACCCTTTAAGGAGAGAGAGAGGAAGACATATAGATTGGTTCCCTGATAAACCCTTTAAGGAGAGAGAGAGAAGACATATAGATTGGTTCCCTGATAAACCCTTTAAGGAGAGAGAGAGGAAGACATATAGATTGGTTCCCTGATAAACCCTTTAAGGAGAGAGAGAGAGAAGAAGACATAAACCCTTTAGATTGGTTCCCTGATAAACCCTTTAAGGAGAGAGAGAGAAGACATATAGATTGGTTCCCTGATAAACCCTTTAAGGAGAGAGAGAGAAGACATATAGATTGGTTCCCTGATAAACCCTTTAAGGAGAGAGAGAGAAGACATATAGATTGGTTCCCTGATAAACCCTTTAAGGAGAGAGAGAGGAAGACATATAGATTGGTTCCCTGATAAACCCTTTAAGGAGAGAGAGAAAGACATATAGATTGGTTCCCTGATAAACCCTTTAAGGAGAGAGAGGAAGACATATAGATTGGTTCCCTGATAAACCCTTTAAGGAGAGAGAGGAAGACATATAGATTGGTTCCCTGATAAACCCTTTAAGGAGAGAGAGAGGAAGACATATAGATTGGTTCCCTGATAAACCCTTTAAGGAGAGAGAGAGGAAGACATATAGATTGGTTCCCTGATAAACCCTTTAAGGAGAGAGAGGAAGACATATAGATTGGTTCCCTGATAAACCCTTTAAGGAGAGAGAGAGGAAGACATATAGATTGGTTCCCTGATAAACCCTTTAAGGAGAGAGAGAGAGAGGAAGACATATAGATTGGTTCCCTGATAAACCCTTTAAGGAGAGAGAGGAAGACATATAGATTGGTTCCCTGATAAACCCTTTAAGGAGAGAGAGAGGAAGACATATAGATTGGTTCCCTGATAAACCCTTTAAGGAGAGAGAGAGAAGACATATAGATTGGTTCCCTGATAAACCCTTTTAAGGAGAGAGAGGAAGACATATAGATTGGTTTCCTGATAAACCCTTTAAGGAGAGAGAGAGGAAGACATATAGATTGGTTCCCTGATAAACCCTTTAAGGAGAGAGAGAGGAAGACATATAGATTGGTTCCCTGATAAACCCTTTAAGGAGAGAGAGGAAGACATATAGATTGGTTCCCTGATAAACCCTTTAAGGAGAGAGAGGAAGACATATAGATTGGTTCCCTGATAAACCCTTTAAGGAGAGAGAGAGGAAGACATATAGATTGGTTCCCTGATAAACCCTTTAAGGAGAGAGAGAGGAAGACATATAGATTGGTTCCCTGATAAACCCTTTAAGGAGAGAGAGAGGAAGACATATAGATTGGTTCCCTGATAAACCCTTTAAGGAGAGAGAGGAAGACATATAGATTGGTTCCCTGATAAACCCTTTAAGGAGAGAGAGGAAGACATATAGATTGGTTCCCTGATAAACCCTTTAAGGAGAGAGAGAGAAGACATATAGATTGGTTCCCTGATAAACCCTTTAAGGAGAGAGAGAGAAGACATATAGATTGGTTCCCTGATAAACCCTTTAAGGAGAGAGAGAGAAAGACATATAGATTGGTTCCCTGATAAACCCTTTAAGGAGAGAGAGAAGACATATAGATTGGTTCCCTGATAAACCCTTTAAGGAGAGAGAGAGGACATATAGATTGGTTCCCTGATAAACCCTTTAAGGAGAGAGAGAGAAGACATATAGATTGGTTCCCTGATAAACCCTTTAAGGAGAGAGAGAGACATATAGATTGGTTCCCTGAAGACATATAGATTGGTTCCCTGATAAACCCTTTAAGGAGAGAGAGAGGAAGACATATAGATTGGTTCCCTGATAAACCCTTTAAGGAGAGAGAGGAAGACATATAGATTGGTTCCCTGATAAACCCTTTAAGGAGAGAGAGAGAGAAGACATATAGATTGGTTCCCTGATAAACCCTTTAAGGAGAGAGAGAGAGAAGACATATAGATTGGTTCCCTGATAAACCCTTTAAGGAGAGAGAGGAAGACATATAGATTGGTTCCCTGATAAACCCTTTAAGGAGAGAGAGAAGACATATAGATTGGTTCCCTGATAAACCCTTTAAGGAGACATATAGATTGGTTCCCTGATAAACCCTTTAAGGAGAGAGAGAGGAAGACATATAGATTGGTTCCCTGATAAACCCTTTAAGGAGAGAGAGGAAGACATATAGATTGGTTCCCTGATAAACCCTTTAAGGAGAGAGAGAGGAAGACATATAGATTGGTTCCCTGATAAACCCTTTAAGGAGAGAGAGGAAGACATATAGATTGGTTCCCTGATAAACCCTTTAAGGAGAGAGAGAGGAAGACATATAGATTGGTTCCCTGATGAACCCTTTAAGGAGAGAGAGGAAGACATATAGATTGGTTCCCTGATAAACCCTTTAAGGAGAGAGAGAGAAGACATATAGATTGGTTCCCTGATAAACCCTTTAAGGAGAGAGAGAGGAAGACATATAGATTGGTTCCCTGATAAACCCTTTAAGGAGAGAGAGAGGAAGACATATAGATTGGTTCCCTGATAAACCCTTTAAGGAGAGAGAGGGTTCCCTGAAGACATATAGATTGGTTCCCTGATAAACCCTTTAAGGAGAGAGAGAGAAGACTCAAGAGGAAATCATTTGACACTGCAAATTTAAAGAAGAGTATAACTTTCCTCTGATTGGTTGTGATGAGTTGTGTTCCACCAATCCGAGCTGTGTGTTCTGTTGGTAACTAACTGACCTCTCTGTGTTATGTCTCTCCAGGAGACCATGAGGGAGAAGATCTACACCCCTCTGACGGTAGAGAGTGCTGTAGACGCCAGGTAGGAACCACAGATAATACACTCTAACTTCACTACAACTCCCAGCATGCACTATTCAGCGTGCTGTAGACGCCAGGTAAGAACCACAGATAATACACTCTAACTTCACTACAACTCCCAGCATGCACTCTTCAGCATACTGTAGACATGCCACTTGTTAATCTGTCTGTCTGTCTGTCTGTCTGTCTGTCTGTCTGTCTGTCTGTCTGTCTGTCTGTCTGTCTGTCTGTCTGTCTGTCTGTCTGTCTGTCTGTCTGTCTGTCTGTCTGACTGTCTGTCTGTCTGTCTGTCTGTCTGTCTGTCTGTCTGTCTGTCTGTCTGTCTGTCTGTCTGTCTCTGTCTGTCTGTCTCCCTCTCCTCCCTCCCTCCCTCCCTCCCTCCCCCTCCCTCCCTCCCTCCCTCCCTCCCTCCCTCCCTCCCTCCCTCCCTCCCTCCCTCCCTCCCTCCTGCTCCAGAGATGCTGTTGCCAAGATCCTGTACTCTCTGTTGTTCCACTGGCTGACTGAGAGGATTAATGGACAGGTGTATCCTCGACATCACGCTCTGTCAATATCTGTGCTGGATATATATGGCTTTGAGGTACTCCACTTTATCCTTCCCTCCATCTCTCTCTCCTCCGTCCCTCCATCTCTCTCCCTCCGTCCCTCCAACTCTCTCCCCCTGTCTGTCCCTCCATCTCTCTCCCTCCCTCCGTCCCTCCATCTCTCTCCCTCCGTCCCTCCAACTCTCTCCCTCTGTCTGACCCTCCATCTCTCTCCTTCTGTCCCTCCATCTCTCTCCCTCCCTCCGTCCCTCCATCTCTCTCCCTCCGTCCCTCCATCTCTCTCCCTCCGTCCCTCCATCTCTCTCCCTTCCTCCGTCCCTCCATCTATCTCTCTCCCTCTGTCTGTCCCTCCATCTCTCTCTCCCTCTTCTCTGTCCATCTATCTCTTTCCCTCTGTCTGTCCATCTATCTCTCTCCCTCTGTCTGTCCCTCCATCTCTCTCCCTCGGTCCATCTATCTCTCTCCCTCTGTCTGTCCCTCCACCTCTCTCTCCCTCTGTCTGTCCCTCCACCTCTGTCTCCCTCTGTCTGTCCCTCTATCTCTCTCTCCCTCTGTCTGTCCCTCCATCTCTCTCCCTCTGTTTGTCCCTCCATCTCTCTCCTTCTGTCCCTCCATCTCTCTCCCTCTGTCTCTCCCTCCCTCCATCTCTCTCTCTCCCTCCGTCTCTCCGTCTCTCCCTCCGTCCCACCCTCCCTCCGTCTGTTCCTCCCTCCATCTCTCTCTCTCCCTCACTCCCTCCACCTCTCTCTCCCTCCCTGCCTAGTTAAATAAAGGTTAAATTATTATAATATATATATTTTTTAAATATATTACTTTACCTTGCTAATTACTTAATTAACTCAGGAACACATGGGTGTGGAAGCATCTGCTTTCAATATACCTTGTATCCCTCATTAACTTGTGTTTCCATTATTCTGTCAGTTAGCTGTATCTAACTCAGTATCTCTGTCTCCTCCAGGACCTTCAACATCTCTGTCATTATTCTGTCAGTTAGCTGTATCTAACCCAGTATCTCTGCCTCCTCCAGGACCTTCAACATCTCTGTCATTATTCTGTCAGTTAGCTGTATCTCTGTCTCCTCCAGGACCTTCAACATCTCTGCCATTATTCTGTCAGTTAGCTGTATCTCTGTCTCCTCCAGGACCTTCAACATCTCTGTCATTATTCTGTCAGTTAGCTGTATCTAACCCAGTATCTCTGTCTCCTCCAGGACCTTCAACATCTCTGTCATTATTCTGTCAGTTAGCTGTACCTCTGTCTCCTCCAGGACCTTCAACATCTCTGTCATTTAGCTGTATCTAACCCCGTATCTCTGTCTCCTCCAGGACCTGTCCTTCAACAGCTTTGAGCAGCTGTGTATTAACTATGCTAATGAGTACCTGCAGTTCTTCTTCAATAGGATCGTCTTCAGACAGGAGCAGGTGAGGGTTATTATGCGTTATGAAGCCTGTATGAAGCCTATTTGTCATCTGCCTGTCAGGAGAAGTACAGCAGGGAGCGGATCCTCTGGCAGGATGTCCTGTTATAATTGTTAGGATGCATTATGAAGCCTTATGAAGCCTTATGAAGCCTTATGAAGCATTATGAAGCCTTTATGTGGTGTGTTATTTTACATTAACATGTTGGTCAGACGTTCTTATCCAGAGAGACTTACAGTTACTGCGTTCAGCTGAAGATAGCTAGGTGATTGCTAGGTGGGACAACCACATATCACAGGCATAGAATGCAAATAGTCTGGGTAGCAATTTGATTATCTGTTCAGGAGTCTTATGGCCTGGGGGTAGAAGCTGTTTAGAAGCCTTTTGGACCTAGACTTGGCGCTCAGGTACCGCTTGCCGTGCGGTAGCAGAGAGAACAGTCTATGACTAGGGTGGCTGGAGTCTTTGACAATTTGTAGGGCCTTCCTCTGACACAGCCTGGTATAGAGGTCCTGGATGGCAGGAAGCTTGGCCCCAGTGATGTACTGGGCCGTTCGCATTACCCTCTGTAGTGCCTTGCGGTCGGAGGCCGAGCAGTTGCCGTACCAGGCAGTGATGCAGCCGGTCAGGATGCTCTCGATGGTGCAGCTGTAGAACCTTTTGAGGATCTGAGGACCCATGCCAAATCTTGTCAGTCTCCTGAGGGGGAATAGGTTTTGTCGTGCCCTCTTCATGACTGTCTTGGTGTGCTTGGATCATTCAGTTTGTTGGTGATGTGGAGACCAAGGAACTTGAAGCTCTCAACTTGCTCCACTACATGCTGCCCCGTTGATGAGAATGGGGGCGTGCTCGGTCCTCCTTTTCCTGTAGTCCACAATCATCTGCTTTGTCTTGATTACGTTGAGGGATAGGTTGTTATTCTGGCACCACACGGCCAGGTCTCTGACCTCCTCCTTATAGGCTGTCTCATCGTTGTCTTTGATCAGGCCTACCACGGTTGTGGCATCGGCAAACTTAATGATCGTGTTGGAGTTGTGCCTGTCGGTGCAGTCATGAGTGAACAGGGAGTACAGGAAGGGACTGAGCACGCACCCCTGAGGGGCCCCTGTGTTGAGGATCAGCGTGTTACCTACCCTTACCACTTGGAGCAGCTCGTCAGGAAGTCCAGGATCCAGTTGCAGAGGGAGGTGTTTAGTCTCAGGGTTCTTAGCTTAGTGATGAGCTTTGAGACACTATGGTGTTGAACGCTGAGCTGTAGTCAATGAATAGCATTCACACATAGGTGTTCCTTTTGTCCAGGTGGGAAAGGGCAGTGTGGAGTGCAATATGGATTACATCATCTGTTGATCAGTTGAGGCGGTATGTGGGTTTAGGATTTCTGGGATAATGGTGTTGATGTGAGCCATGACCAGCCTTTCAAAGCACTTCATGGCTACAGATGTGAGTGCTACGGGTCGTTAGTCATTTAGGCAGGTTACCTTGGTGTTCTTGGGCACAGGGACTATGGTGGTCTGCTTAAAACATGTTGGTATTACAGAATTGGACAGGGAGAGGTTGAAAATGTCAGTGAAGACACGTGCCAGTTGGTCAGCGCATGGTCACAGTACACTCTGAGTACACGTCCTGGTAATCCGTCTGACTCTGTGTCCTTGTGAATGTCGACCTGTTTAAAGGTCTTACTCACATCGGCTATGGAAAGCGTGATCACACAGTCTTCAGTAACAGCTGGTGCTCTCGTGCCTGTTTCAGCGTTATTTGCCTTGAAGCGAGCATAGAAGTGATTTAGCTCGTCTGGTAGGCTCGTGTCACTGGGCAGTTCTCGGCTGTGCTTCCCTTTGTAGTCTGTAATGGTTTGTAACTCCTGCCACATCCGATGAGCGTCAGAGCCGGTGTAGTACGATTCAATCTTAGTCCTGTATTGACGCTTTGCCTGTTTGATGGTTCCTTGGAGGGCATAGCAGGATTTCTTATAAGCTTCCGGGTTAGAGTCCCGCTCCTTGAAAGCGGCAGCTCTAGCCTTTAGCTCAGTGAGGATGTTGCCTGTAATCCATGGCTTCTGGTTGGGGTATGTACGTCCGGTCACTGTGAGGACGATGTCATCGATGCACTGATGAAGCCAGTGACTGATGTGGTGTACTCCTCAATGCCATCGGAAGAATCCCGTAACATGTTCCAGTCTGTGATAGCAAAACAGTCCTGTAGTTTAGCATCTGCTTCATCTAACCATTTTTTTATAGACAGAGTAACTGGTGCTTCCTGCTTTAATTTTTGCTTGTAAGCAGGAATCAGGAGCATAGCGTTATGGTCAGGAGGAGTACAACAGGGAGCATATCCCCTGGCAGTATGTCCTGTTCCAAAGTGTTATAATGTGTTATGAAGCCTGTATGTCATGTGTCTGTCAGGAGGAGTACAACAGGGAGCAGATCCCGTGGCAGGACATCCCATTCAGCGACAACCAGTCCTGCATCGACCTCATCTCCTCTAAGCCCCATGGGATACTGAAGATCCTGGATGACCAGAGCTGCTTTCCCCAGGTACACACACACACACACACACACACACACACACACACACACACACACACACACACACACACACACACACACACACACACACACACACACACACACACACACACACACACACACACACACACACACACTTGACTGTGCTGAGTCATTGGTTGATGCTCTGTTCCTCTGTTGTTAGGCGACAGACCACACCTTCCTCCAGAAGTGTCATTATCACCATGGTAACAACAAGATCTACCTGAAGCCAAAGATGCCCCTCCCAGAATTCACCATCAAACACTTCGCTGGCCCAGTCACCTACCAGGTACACACACACACACACACACACCTGCCAGGTTCACCCACACACACACACCTGCCAGGTACACACACACACACACCTGCTAGGTACACACACACACCTGCCAGGAACACACACACACACACACACACACACACCTGCCAGGTTCACCCACACACACACACCTGCTAGGTACACACACACACTGCCAGGTACACCCACACACCTGCCAGGTACACACACACACACCTGCTAGGTACACACACACACCTGCCAGGTACACACACACACACTCCTACCAGGTACACACACCTGCTAGGTACACACACACACCTGCCAGGAACACACACACACCTGCCAGGTACACACACACACACTCCTACCAGGTACACACACACACACCTGCCAGGTACACACACACACTCCTACCAGGTACACACACCTGCCAGGTGAACACATACCTGCCAGGTACACACACACACACACACACACATCTGCCAGGTACACACACACACCTGCCAGGAACACACACACACTTGCCAGGTACACACACACACACACACACACACACACACACACACACACACACACACACACACACTCCTACCAGGTACACACACACACCTGCCAGGTACACACACACACACTCCTACCAGGTACACACACACCTGCCAGGTGCACACACACCTGCCAGGTACACACACACACACACCTGCCAGGTACACACACACACACCTTCCAGGTAAACACACATACCTGCCAGGTACACACACACACCTGCCAGGTACACACACACACCTGCCAGGAACACACACACACCTGCCAGGAACACACACACCTGCCAGGTACACACACACACCTGCCAGGTATACACACACTCCTACCAGGTACACACACACACACACTCCTACCAGGTACACACACACACACCTGCCAGGTACACACACACACTCCTAACAGGTACACACACACACCTGCCAGGTACACACACTCCTAACAGGTACACACACACCTGCCAGGTAACACACACCTATAGTTGTGGGTAGTTTCTATGTAGTGAATCCCAATGAGACCCAACAGGATGAGAGCAGAATCAGCTTCCCCAACGCAGCTCGTTGGTTGGATGATGTTCCCATTTATTGTGAATATTAAAAAACTAAAATGAAAAGCTTTTGGTGAACTAACACTCCTCCTTACTGGCATGGTGAACTAACACTCCTCCTTACTGGCATGGTGAACTAACACTCCTCCTTACTAGCATGGTGAACTAACACTCCTCCTTACTAGCATGGTGAACTAACACTCCTCCTTACTGGCATGGTGAACTAACACTCCTCCTTACTGGCATGGTGAACTAACACTCCTCCTTACTAGCATGGTGAACTAACACTCCTCCTTACTGGCATGGTGAACTAACACTCCTCCTTACTAGCATGGTGAACTAACACTCCTCCTTACTGGCATGGTGAACTAACACTCCTCCTTACTAGCATGGTGAACTAACACTCCTCCTTACTAGCATGGTGAACTAACACTCCTCCTTACTAGCATGGTGAACTAACACTCCTCCTTACTGGCATGGTGAACTAACACTCCTCCTTACTAGCATGGTGAACTAACACTCCTCCTTACTGGCATGGTGAACTAACACTCCTCCTTACTAGCATGGTGAACTAACACTCCTCCTTACTGGCATGGTGAACTAACACTCCTCCTTACTGGCATGGTGAACTAACACTCCTCCTTACTGGCATGGTGAACTAACACTCCTCCTTACTGGCATGGTGAACTAACACTCCTCCTTACTGGCATGGTGAACTAACACTCCTCCTTACTAGCATGGTGAACTAACACTCCTCCTTACTAGCATGGTGAACTAACACTCCTCCTTACTGGCATGGTGAACTAACACTCCTCCTTACTGGCATGGTGAACTAACACTCCTCCTTACTAGCATGGTGAACTAACACTCCTCCTTACTAGCATGGTGAACTAACACTCCTCCTTACTGGCATGGTGAACTAACACTCCTCCTTACTAGCATGGTGAACTAACACTCAGAGTTCTCCTCCTTACTAGCATTGACTCTGATGATAGCTACTTTATTGAGGAAAAATGGACTGACTATGATACTGTACGTGGTTGTCCCACCTAGATATCTTCAGATGAATACACTAACTAAGTCTCTGGATAAGAACGTCTGTTAAATGACTAACATGTTAATATAACTGAGTCTCTGGATAAGAACGTCTGTTAAATGACTAACATGTTAATATAACTGAGTCTCTCTGGATAAGAACGTCTGTTAAATGACTAACATGTTTTATTAATTAATGAATTATTGTTTTAACATATAGTATATAAACATCCCATATTACACAACACAGTAAATGAGACAGACCAAAACATCCCATATTACCCAACACAGTAAATGAGACAGCCCAAAACATCCCATATTACCCAACACAGTAAATGAGACAGCCCAAAACATCCCATATTACCCAACACAGTAAATGAGACAGACCAAAACATCCCATATTACCCAACACAGTAAATGAGACAGACCAAAACATCCCATATTACCCAACACAGTAAATGAGACAGCCCAAAACATCCCATATTACCCAACACAGTAAATGAGACAGCCCAAAACATCCCATATTACCCAACACAGTAAATGAGACAGACCAAAACATTCCATATTACCCAACACAGTAAATGAGACAGACCAAAACATCCCATATTACCCAACACAGTAAATGAGACAGCCCAAAACATCCCATATTACCCAACACAGTAAATGAGACAGACCAAAACATCCCATATTACCCAACACAGTAAATGAGACAGCCCAAAACATCCCATATTACCCAACACAGTAAATGAGACAGACCAAAACATCCCATATTACCCAACACAGTAAATGAGACAGCCCAAAACATCCCATATTACCCAACACAGTAAATGAGACAGACCAAAACATCCCATATTACCCAACACAGTAAATGAGACAGACCAAAACATCCCATATTACCCAACACAGTAAATGAGACAGACCAAAACATCCCATATTACCCAACACAGTAAATGAGACAGACCAAAACATCCCATATTACCCAACTCAGTAAATGAGACAGACCAAAACATCCCATATTACACAACACAGTAAATGAGACAGACCAAAACATCCCATATTACCCAACACAGTAAATGAGACAGACCAAAACATCCCATATTACCCAACACAGTAAATGAGACAGACCAAAACATCCCATATTACCCAACACAGTAAATGAGACAGACCAAAACATCCCATATTACCCAACACAGTAAATGAGACAGACCAAAACATCCCATATTACCCAACACAGTAAATGAGACAGACCAAAACATCCCGTATTACACAACACAGTAAATGAGACAGACCAAAACATCCCATATTACCCAACACAGTAAATGAGACAGACCAAAACATCCCATATTACCCAACACAGTAAATGAGACAGACCAAAACATCCCATATTACCCAACACAGTAAATGAGACATACCAAAACATCCCATATTACCCAACACAGTAAATGAGACAGACCAAAACATCCCATATTACCCAACACAGTAAATGAGACAGACCAAAACATACCATATTACCCAACACAGTAAATGAGACAGACCAAAACAGATCCGACAGTCGATGGCTTTACAATATGGTTTCTTCCTGCTCTATACCTTCTGTCATCTCTCTGTAGGTTCACAAGTTTCTGGATAAGAACTACGACCAGGTTGGACAGCAGGTTCTCAATCTGTTCATCCACAGCAAGAACAAGGTAGGAGGGGTTAGGGGTTAGGGGTTAGAGGTTAGGGGTTAGAGGTTAGGGGTTAGAGGTTAGGGGTTAGGGGTTAGGGGTTAGGGGTTAGGGGTAAGAGGTTAGAACTACGACCAGGTTGGACAGCAGGTTCTCGATCTGTTCATCCACAGCAAGAACAAGGTAGGAGGGGTTAGAGGTTAGGGGTTAGAGGTTAGGGGTTAGAGGTTAGGGGTTAGAGGTTAGGGGTTAGAGGTTAGGGGTTAGAGGTTAAGGGTTAGAGGTTAGGGGTTAGAGGTTAGGGGTTAGAGGTTAGGGGTTAGGGGTTAGAGGTTAAGGGTTGGAGATTAGGGGTTAGAGGTTAAGGGTTAGAGGTTAAGGGTTAGAGGTTAAGGGTTGGAGGTTAGGGGTTAGAGGTTAGGGGTTAGAGGTTAAGGGTTAGAGGTTAGGGGTTAGAGGTTAAGGGTTGGAGATTAGGGGTTAGAGGTTAGGGGTTAGAGGTTAGGGGTTAGAGGTTAAGGGTTAGAGGTTAAGGGTTAGAGGTTAAGGGTTAGGGGTTAGAGGTTAGGGGTTAGAGGTTAAGGGTTAGAGGTTAGGGGTTAGAAATAGTCATGTAAAGGTGTTATTAAACTAAACCAGACAATAGATGATCTATTTACCTAGTCATGTTATTAAACTAAACCAGACAATAGTTGATCTATTTACCTAGTCATGTTGTTAAACTAAACCAGACAATAGATGATCTATTTACCTAGTCATAAATCATTTGGGCTGGAGGTGATAATGCTTATTGCTAACAGCACATCTGATAATATAGACCATAGGCTAGATGCATGGTACAATATATTTGTAATAATAAACATGATTTCTACCAATATGTTACCTGGCACCTTTCTGGAGGGGTTTATTTTCTTTCATTATGGAATTTCCTTTTAAAAAGTCACCAGAACTGAGCTTCCTGCCACATACAGTGGAGTCAATACAACTAGTTTTTCAACCACTCCACAACTTTCTTGTTAACAAACTATAGTTTTGGTGAGTCGGTTAGGACATCTACTTTGTGCATGACACAAGTCATTTTTCCAACAATTGTTTAAAGACAGGTTATTTCACTTATAATTCACTCTATCATAATTCCAGTGGGTCAGAAGTTTACATACACTTTAGAAGCTTCTGATAGGCTAATGGACATCATTTGAGTCAATTGGAGGTGTACCTGTGGATGTATTTCAAGGCCTACCTTCAAACTGAGTGCCTCTTTGCTTGACATCATGGGAAAATCAAAAGAAATCAGCCAAGACCTCAGAAGAATTTGTAGACCTTCACAAGTCTGGTTCATCATTGGGAGCAATTTCCAAACGCCTGAATGTACCACGTTCATCTGTACAAACAATAGTACGCAAGTATAAACTCCATGGGACCACGCAGCCGTCATACCGCTCAGGAAGGAGATGCGTTCTGTCTCCTAGAGATGAACGTACTTTGGTGTGAAAAGTGCAATTCAATCCCAGAACAACAGCAAAGGACCTTGTGAAGATGCTGGAGGAAACAGGTGCAAAGTATCTATATCCACAGTAAAATTAGTCCTATATCGACATTACCTTGAAAGGCCGCTCAGCAAGGAAGAAGCCACTGCTCCAAAACCGCCATGAAAAAGCCAGACTACGGTTTGCAACTGCACATGGGGACAAAGATCGTACTTTTTGGAGAAATGTCCTCTGGTCTGATGAAACAAAAATAGAACTGTTTGGCCAAAATGACCATCGTTATGTTTGGAGGAAAATGGGGGATGCTTGCAAGCCGAGGAACACCATCCCAACCGTGAAGCACAGGGATGGCAGCATCATGTTATGGGGCTGCTTTGCTGCAGGAGGGACTGGTGCACTTCACAAAATAGTTGGCATCATGAGGAGGGAAAATTATGTGGATATATTGAAGCAATATCTCAAGACATCAGTCAGGAAGTTAAAGCTTGGTCGCAAATGGGTCTTCCAGATGGACAATGACCCCAAGCATACTTCCAAAGTTGTGGCAAAATGGCTTAAGGACAACAAATTCAAGTTATTGGAATGGCCATCACAAAGCACTGACCTCAATCCCATAGAAAATGTGTGGGCAGAACTGAAAAGGCGTGTGTGAGCAAGGAGGCCTACAAACCTGATTCAGTTACACATGCTCTGTCAGGAGGAATGGCCCAAAATTCACCCAACTTATTGTGGGAAGCTTGTGGAAGGATACCCGAAATGTTTGACCCAAATAAAACAATTTAAAGGCAATGCTACCAAATACGAATTGAGTGTATGTAAAATTCTGAGCCACTGGGAATGTGGTGAAAGAAATAAAAGCTGAAATAAATCATTCTCTCTACTATTATTCTGACATTTCACATTCTTAAAATCAAGTGGTGATCCTAACTGACCTAAGACAGTGAATGTTTACTAGGATTAAATGTCTGGAATTGTGAAAAACTGATTTTAAATGTATTTGGCTAAGGTGTATGTAAACTTTCGAAGCGTAAAAATGATCAGGGGGAGGACCCCGGACCCCCTCAGCAAGGAGACTGGAATTGTTCAATCTCACAGTTTAATACAAAATGAACCTATTTCTCTAAAAGCATGATGGTCATGACTTTCTTACATGAAAGGGAAGGTTAACTTGGCCCCAGACAATCCATCTGAGTTCAGCCATGGGATTATTTTGATGTTTTATCCCTGTCTCCAGATCAGTCCATGAATTATACTAATGAGCAAACATTCCATAACTGCAGGGGGCAGTAAATCACTAACCTGGTCTTTAAACCTGTTCAGACAACATCCTTCAGGGATAGGTAATTCACTAACCTGGTCTTTAAACCTGTTCAGACTACACCCTCCAGGGGAAGTAAATCACTAGCCTGGTCTTTAAACCTGTTCAGACTACACCCTCCAGGGGGAAGTAAATCACTAGCCTGGTCTTTAAACCTGTTCAGACTACACCCTCCAGGGGGCAGTAAATCACTAACTTGGTCTTTATACCTGTTCAGACTACACCCTCCAGGGGGCAGTAAATCACTAGCCTGGTCTTTATACATGTTCAGACTACACCCTCCAGGGGGCAGTAAATCACTAGCCTGGTCTTTATACATGTTCAGACTACACCCTCCAAACAACTCATAGTACTAGTAGAAGAAGAAGAAAATTGACTACTCCTAAATGGAGATGGCCTCAATGGTGCTGCCCATGCTCTCACAGACGTCAAAATGGGGCAGATACAATGATGCAATGTCTATCTAAGTCTATGGTGTGTTCCCAGATGGTGGCCAACCTCTTCCTGGTTCACGCGGAGGTCGTAGGTCAGCATAGAGGTCATGTGAGGAAGAGCAGCACGGTGACCCGGAGACACCAGCCCCCCACCGTCTCCACCAAGTTCACCCTGTCACTTCTGGAACTGGTAGACAAGATGGAGAGGTGTTATTATTATTATTAATATTAAAGGGAGGAGAGGTGTTCTTATTATTAATATTAAAGGGAGGAGAGGTGTTATTATTATTATTAATATTAAAGGGAGGGGAGGTGTTATTATTATTAATATTAAAGGGAGGAGAGGTGTTATTATTAATATTAATATTAAAGAGAGGAGAGGTGTTATTATTATTATTAATATTAAAGGGAGGAGAGAGTGTTATTATTATTATTATTAATATTAAAGGGAGGAGAGGTGTTATTATTATTATTAATATTAAAGGGAGGAGGAGAGGTGTTATTATTATTAATATTAAATGGAGAGGAGAGGTGTTAATATTATTATTAATATTAAAGGGAGGAGCAGAGGTGTTATTATTAATATTAATATTAAAGGGAGGAGGGGTGTTATTATTATTATTAATATTAAAGGGAGGAGAGGTGTTATTATTATTAATATAAAAGGGAGGAGAGGTGTTATTATTATTAATAATATTAAAGGGAGGAGGAGAGGTGTTATTATTATTAATATTAAAGGGAGGAGGAGAGGTGTTATTAATATTAATATTAAAGGGAGGAGAGGTGTTATTATTAATATTAAAGGGAGGAGCGGTGTTATTATTATTATTAATATTAAAGGGAGGAGAGGTGTTATTATTATTATTATTAATATTAAAGGGAGGAGGAGAGGTGTTATTATTATTAATATTAATATTAAAGGGAGGCGGAGAGGTGTTATTATTATTATTAATATTAAAGGGAGGAGGAGAGGTGTTATTATCATTATTAATATTAAAGGGAGGAGGAGAGGTGTTATGATTATTATTAATGTTAAAGGGAGGAGGAGAGGTGTTACTATTGTTATTAATATTAAAGGGAGGATAGGTGTTATTATTAATATTAAAGGGAGGAGGAGAGGTGTTATTATTATTATTAATATTAAAGGGAGGAGGAGAGGTGTTATTATTATTATTAATATTAAAGGGAGGAGAGGTGTTATAATTATTATTAATGTTAAAGGGAGGAGGAGAGGTGTTATTATTATTATTAATATTAAAGGGAGGAGGAGAGTGTTATTATTATTAATATTAAAGGGAGGAGAGGTGTTATTATTATATTAATATTAAAGAGAGGAGAGGTGTTATTATTATTATTAATATTAAAGGGAGGAGGAGAGGTGTTATTATTATTATTATTATATTAAAGGGAGGAGAGGTGTTATTATTATTATTAATATTAAAGGGAGGAGGAGAGGTGTTATTATTATTAATTTAAATGGAGGAGGAGAGGTGTTAATATTATTATTAATATTAAAGGGAGGAGCAGAGGTGTTATTATTATTATATTAATATTAAAGGGAGGAGGAGAGGTGTTATTATTATTATTAATATTAAAGGGAGGAGAGGTGTTATTATTATTAATATAAAGGGAGGAGAGGTGTTATTATTATTAATAATATTAAAGGGAGGAGGAGAGGTGTTATTATTAATATTTAAAGGGAGGAGGAGAGGTGTTATTATTATTAATATTAAAGGGAGGAGGAGAGGTGTTATTATTATTAATATTAAAGGGAGGAGAGGTGTTATTATTAATATTAAAGGGAGGAGCGGTGTTATTATTATTATTAATATTAAAGGGAGGAGAGGTGTTATTATTATTATTATTATATTAAAGGGAGGAGGAGAGGTGTTATTATTATTATTTAATATTAAAGGGAGGCGGAGAGGTATTATTATTATTAATATTAAAGGGAGGAGGAGAGGTGTTATTATTATTATTAATATTAAAGGAGGAGGAGAGGTGTTATTATTATTATTAATGTTAAAGGGAGGAGGAGAGGTGTTACTTATGTTTATTAATATTAAAGGGAGGATAGGTGTTATTATTAATATTAAAGGGAGGAGGAGAGGTGTTATTATTATTATTATTATTAAAGGGAGGAGGAGAGGTGTTATTATTATTATTAATATTAAAGGAGAGGAGAGTGTTATAATTATTATTAATGTTAAAGGGAGGAGGAGAGGTGTTACTTATTATTATTATTATTAATATTAAAGGGAGGAGGAGAGGTGTTATTATTATTATTATTAAAGGGAGGAGAGGTATTATTATTATTAATATTAAAGGGAGGAGGAGAGGTGTTATGATTATTATTAATGTTAAAGGGAGGAGGAGAGGTGTTACTATTATTATTCATATTAAAGGGAGGAGAGGTATTATTATTAATATTAAAGGGAGGAGAGAGGTGTTATTATTATTATTAATATTAAAGGGAGGAGAGGTGTTATTATTATTATTAATATTAAAGGGAGGAGGAGAGGTGTTATTATTATTAATATTAAAGGGAGGAGGAGAGGTGTTATTATTATTAATATTAAAGGGAGGAGGAGAGGTGTTATTATTATTATTAATATTAAAGGGAGGAGAAGTGTTATTATTATTATTAATATTAAAGGGAGGAGAAGTGTTATTATTATTATTAATATTAAAGGGAGGAGAGGTGTTATTATTGTTATCAATATTAAAGGGAGGAGAGGTGTTATTATTATTATTAATATTAAAGGGAGGAGGAGAGGTGTTATTATTATTATTAATATTAAAGGGAGGAGGAGAGGTGTTATTATTATTATTAATATTAAAGGGAGGATAGGTGTTGTTATTATTATTATTATTATTATAGGGAGGAGAGGTGTTATTATTATTATTAATATTAAAGGGAGGAGATTATTATTATTATTAAGGGATTATTATTAGGTATTATTATTATTATTATTAAAGGGAGGAGGAGAGGTGTTATTATTATTAATATTAAAGGGAGGAGAGGTGTTATTATTATTATTATATTAAAGGGAGGAGGAGAGGTGTTATTATTATTATATTAAAGGGAGGAGATGTGTTATTATTATTATATTAAAGGGAGGAGGAGAGGTGTTATTAATATTAAAGGGAGGAGGAGAGGTATTATTATTATTAATATTAAAGGGAGGAGGAGAGGTGTTATTATTATTAATATTAAAGGGAGGAGAGGTGTTATTATTATTATTAATATTAAAGGGAGGAGGAGAGGTGTTATTATTATTATTAATATTAAAGGGAGGAGAGGTGTTATTATTATTATTATTATAAAGGGAGGAGAGGTGTTATTATTATTATTAATATTAAAGGGAGGAGGAGAGGTGTTATTATTATTAATATTAAAGGGAGGAGGAGAGGTGTTATTATTATTATTAATATTAAAGGGAGGAGGAGAGGTGTTATTATTATTCTTAAAATTAAAGGGAGGAGGAGAGGTGTTATTATTATTCTTAAAATTAAAGGGAGGAGGAGAGGTGTTATTAATATTAAAGGGATGAGGAGAGGTGAGACAAGATATGAGAGGGAAATTAAGAGGTAGAGTTATTGTTACTGAATCTTTCTCTTTCTCTTGACAGGTGCAACCCATCGTTTATACGCTGTATAAAGCCAAACAGACAGAAGGTAGGTCTCCACATCACAGTTTACCAGTAGTCTCCACATCAGAAGGCAGGTTTCCACATCACAGTTTAACAGTGGTATTGTTGGTACGCTGCATTAAGCCAGACAGTCAGAAGGTAGGCCTCCACATCACAGTGTGAAAGAGTTTAATTTTGGGACTGGGGGGCAGTATTGAGAAGCTGGGATGAATAAGGTGCCCAGAGTAAACTGCCTGCTACTCAGGCCCAGTTGCTCATATATGCATATTATTAGTAGGTTTGGATAGAAAACACTCTGAAGTTTCTATAACTGTTTGAATGATGTCTGTGAGTATAACAGAACTCATATGGCAGGCACAAACCTGAGAAAATATCCAACCAGGAAGTGGGAAATCTGAGGTTTGTAGTTTTTGAAATCACTGCCTATCAAATATACAGTGTCTATGGGGTCATATTGCACTACCTAAGGCTTCCACTAGATGTCAATAGTCTTTAGAACCTTGTTTGATGCTTTTACTGTGATGGAGGAGAGAATGAGAGCTGTTTGAGCCAGAGGTCTTCCAGAGTGCCATGAGCTGATCACGCGCGCTCACATGAGAGTTAGCTGCGTTCCATCTCATTTCTACAGACAAAGGAATTCTCCGGTTGGAACATTATTGAAGATTTATGATAAAAACATCCTAAAGATTGATTCTATATTTCGTTTGACATGTTACTACGAACTGTAATATGACCATTCATCTGAACTTTCGCCTGACTTGCCGGCACGTCGTTTGGATTGTTTGGATTGTGTTCTAAACGCGCGAACAAAAAGGAGGTATTTGGACATAAATTATGTATCATGTTCTGGCCTTAGTTCCTTTGTTTTGTCTTTTTATTTGAGTATTGTCAGGGCGTGAGTTGGGTGGGTTGTCTATGTTAGTTTGTCTATGATTTGCTATTTCTGTGTTTGGCCTGGGATGGTTCTCAATCAGAGGCAGCTGTCAATCGTTGTCCCTGATTGAGAACCATATTTAGGGAGCCTGTTTTCTATTGTGTTTTGGTGGGTGGATGTTTTCTGTCTTTGTGTGTCTGCACCAGACAGAACTGTTTCGGTTGTTTTCGTTGTTGTTTTGCTATGCAGTGTTCAGTTTACATTAAAAAGATGAACACTGCGCTTTGGTCCTCACCTTCTTCCCAAAACAGCCATTATGGACTTTATCGAAGAAATCAAACATTTATTGTGGAACTGGGATTCCTAGGGAGTGCATTCTGATGAAGATCATCAAAGGTAAGTGAATATTTATAATGCTATTTCTGACTTCTGTTGACTCCACAACATGGCGGATATCTGTATGGCTTGTTTTGTTGTCTGAGCTGTACTCAGATTATAGCATGGTTTGCTTTTTCCGTAAAGTTTTTGAAATCTGACACAGCGGTTGCATTAAGGAGAAGTTTATCTAAAGTTCCATGCATAACACTTGTATCTTTTATCAATGTTTATTATGAGTATTTCTGTAAATTGATGTGGCTCTCTGCAAAATCACTGGATGTTTTGGAACTACTGAACATAACGCGCCAATGTAAACTGAGATTTTTGGATATAAATATGAACTTTATCGAACAAAACATATTGTGTAACATTGAGTCCTAGGAGTGTCATCTGATGAAGATCATCAAAGGTTAGTGATTAATTTTATCTCTATTTCTGCTTTTTGTGACTCCTCTCTTTGACTGGAAAAATGGCTGTGTTTTTCTGTGACTAGGTACTGACCTAACATAATTGTTTGGTGTGCTTTCATCGTAAAGCCTATTTGAAATCGGACACTGTGGCTGGATTTACAACAAGTTTATCTTTAAATGGTGTAAAATACTTGTGTATTTCAGGAATTTTAATTATGGGATTTCTGTTGTTTTCTATTTGGCGCCCTGCAATTTCACTGGCTGTTGGCGAGGAGGGACGCTACCGTCCCAGAGGTTTTCTTGTTTTTGAATTTTACCCCTTTTTCTCCCCAATTTTGTGGTATCCAATTGTTTAGTAGCTACTATCTTGTCTCATCGCTACAACTCCCGTACGGGCTCGGGAGAGACGAAGGTTGAAAGTCATTCGTCCTCCCATACACAACCCAACCAAGTCGCACTGCTTCTTAACACGCATCCAACCCGTAAGCCAGCCGCACCAATGTGTCGGAGGAAACACTGTGCACCTGGCATCCTTGGTTAGTGTGCACTGCGCCCGACCCGCCACAGGAGTCGCTGGTGCGCGAAGAGACAAGGGCATCCCTACCGGCCAAACCCTCCCTAACCCGGACGACGCTGGGCCAATTGTGCGTCGCCCCACGGACCTCCCGGTCGCGGCCGGTTACGACAGAGCCTGGGCGGCGAACCCAGAGTCTCTGGTGGCACAGCTGTCGCTGCAGTACAGCACCCTTCACCACTGCGCCACCCGGGAGGCCCCAAAGAGGTTTTAACAGTGATATTGTTGGTATTGCCATGATATGTGTGTGTTTGCTTGTATGTGTAGGAGCCAGGTGTGTTTGAGACGGAGCTGGTCGGCAGTCAGCTGAGGTATTCTGGTATCTTGGAGACCATCAGGATCCGGAGAGAGGGTTACCCTGTTAGACTGGCCTTCAACGTCTTCCTGTTCAGGTAAAAACACCCAGTTAGACTGGCCTTCAACTTCTTTCTGTTCAGGTAACACACCCAGTTAGACTGGCCTTCAACGTCTTCCTGTTCAGGTAAAACACCCAGTTAGACTGGCCTTCAACGTCTTTCTGTTCAGGTAACACACACACACACTGGCCTTCAACGTCTTCTAACCCTGCCCAACGTATCTCAGGTATCAGTCCCTGGTGGGGGCCTTCAGCCTCCTCTAACCTGTGTGTTTGTGTGTGTCAGGTAAAACAGTCCCTGGTGGGGACAGCCTCCTCTAACCTGTGTGTTTGTGTGTGTCAGGTATCAGTCCCTGGTGGGGACAGCCTCCCTTCTAACCTGTGTGTTTGTGTGTGTCAGGTATCAGTCCCTGGTGGGGACAGCCTCCTCTAACCTGTGTGTTTGTGTGTGTCAGGTATCAGTCCCTGGTGGGGACAGCCTCCTCTAACCTGTGTGTTTGTGTGTGTCAGGTATCAGTCCCTGGTGGGGACAGCCTCCTCTAACCTGTGTGTTTGTGTGTGTCAGGTATCAGTCCCTGGTGGGGACAGCCTCTCTAACCTGTGTGTTTGTGTGTGTCAGGTATCAGTCCCTGGTGGGGACAGCCTCCTCTAACCTGTGTGTTTGTGTGTGTCAGGTATCAGTCCCTGGTGGGGACAGCCTCCTCTAACCTGTGTGTTTGTGTGTGTCAGGTATCAGTCCCTGGTGGGGACAGCCT
Organism: Oncorhynchus tshawytscha; assembly: GCF_018296145.1. Taxonomy (NCBI): domain Eukaryota; kingdom Metazoa; phylum Chordata; class Actinopteri; order Salmoniformes; family Salmonidae; genus Oncorhynchus; species Oncorhynchus tshawytscha. Next base: position 8,149 of record NW_024608735.1, on the reverse strand, counting down.
CCTCTAACCTGTGTGTTTGTGTGTGTCAGGTATCAGTCCCTGGTGGGGACAGCCTCCTCTAACCTGTGTGTTTGTGTGTGTCAGGTATCAGTCCCTGGTGGGGACAGCCTCCTCTAACCTGTGTGTTTGTGTGTGTCAGGTATCAGTCCCTGGTGGGGACAGCCTCCTCTAACCTGTGTGTTTGTGTGTGTCAGGTATCAGTCCCTGGTGGGGACAGCCTCCTCTAACCTGTGTGTTTGTGTGTGTCAGGTATCAGTCCCTGGTGGGGACAGCCTCCTCTAACCCGTGTGTTTGTGTGTGTCAGGTATCAGTCCCTGGTGGGGACAGCCTCCTCTAACCTGTGTGTTTGTGTGTGTCAGGTATCAGTCCCTGGTGGGGACAGCCTCCTCTAACCTGTGTGTTTGTGTGTGTCAGGTATCAGTCCCTGGTGGGGACAGCCTCCTCTAACCTGTGTGTTTGTGTGTGTCAGGTATCAGTCCCTGGTGGGGACAGCCTTCTCTAACCTGTGTGTTTGTGTGTGTCAGGTATCAGTCCCTGGTGGGGACAGCCTCCTCTAACCTGTGTGTTTGTGTGTGTCAGGTATCAGTCCCTGGTGAGGACAGCCTCCTCTAACCTGTGTGTTTGTGTGTGTCAGGTACAAGTCTCTGGTGGGTGTGAAGCAGCCTCCAGCTCCTGATGGGGAGAACTGTGTCATCATGCTCAGCAAACTGGTTCCCCTCCGACCCGGGGCCTACCAAGTAGGAGTGACTAAGGTATTCATCTTTACCTAACCCCTAACCCTCCTACCCGGGGCCTACCAAGTAGGAGTGACTAAGGTAACCATCTATACCTAACCGCTGACATTCCTACCCAGGGCCTACCAAGTAGTTGTTACTAAGGTAACCATCTACACCTAACCCCTAACCCTCCTACCCAGGGCCTACCAAGTAGTAGCTACTAAGTTGAGCATACCAAGTAGGGTGACTAAGGTAATCATCTTTACCTAACCCCTAACCCTCCTACCCGGGGCCTACCAAGTAGGAGTGACTAAGGTAACCATCTACACCTAACCCCTAACCCTCCTACCCAGGGCCTACCAAGTAGTAGCTACTAAGTTGAGCATGTTAATTCAGGATGTGTTGTGTGGGTGAGAGACCAGAACCTCTTCACCTGGCTTCCTGTTCCTGTACAATACTTTCAGTGACAATGTAAACTACGGTCCAACAGTGATGTCTGGTTGTTCTCTCTGTGTGTTGTTCCAGCTGTTTCTGAAGGAGGACGTGTACCAGTTGTTGGAGTCTAAGAGAGAGCGTGTCCGTCAGGTGGCGGCCCTCACCCTGCAGAGATACACACGCATGTTCTTTGTCAGGAAACGATACAAGGAGTTCAGAACCAAGATCATCAGACTACAGGCCTACTGTAGAGGCTTCCTCACCAGGTACTGACCCTAACCTCTGACCCCTGACCTCTTACCCTGATCCCTGGGTAAGGGAACCTACAACCACCCTCGCTACAGATACCAGACAGGGTATAGAACCCACAACCACCCTCACTACAGTTACCAGACAGGGTAAAGAACACATAACCACCCTCACTACAGATACCAGACAGGGTATATAATCTACAACAACCCTTACTACAGTTACCAGACAGGGTATAGAACCCACAACCACCCTCACTACAGATACCAGACAGGGTAAAGAACACATAACCACCCTCACTACAGTTACCAGACAGGGTAAAGAACACATAACCACCCTCACTACAGTTACCAGACAGGGTAAAGAACACATAACCACCCTCACTACAGTTACCAGACAGGGTATATAATCTACAACCAACCCTTACTACAGTTACCAGACAGGGTATAGAACCCACAACCACCCTCACTACAGTTACCAGACAGGGTAAAGAACACATAAACCCTCAACAGTTACCAGACAGGGTAAAGAACACACCCTCACTACAGTTACCAGACAGGGTAAAGAACACAACCACCCTCACTACAGTTACCAGACAGGGTAAAGAACACCACCCTCACTACAGATACCAGACAGAAAGAACACATAACCACCCTCACTACAGATACCAGACAGGGTAAAGAACACATAACCACCCTCACTACAGATACCAGACAGGGTAAAGAACACATAACCACCCTCACTACAGTTACCAGACAGGGTAAAGAACACATAACCACCCTCACTACAGATACCAGACAGGGTAAAGAACACATAACCACCGCCTCACTACAGATACCAGACAGGGTAAAAGAACACGTAATCACCCGTGGCAACCTAATGATTTTACCACGGTAATACTGTAAGCACTGTAAAACTACTGAGACGCCTGTGTTACTTCTCCTCTGTCTCTCCTTCCATCCTTCTCCCTCTGTCCCTCCTTCCCTCCTTCTCTCTGTCTCTCCTTCCATCCTTCTCCCTCTGTCTCTCCTTCCCTCCTTCTCCTCTTGTCTCTCCTTCCCTCCTTCTCCCTCTCTCTCATTCCCTCCTTCTCCCAATCTCTCCTTCACTCCTTCTCCCTCTTGTCTCTCCTTCCATCCTTCTCCCATCCTTCTCCCTCTTGTCTCTCCTTCCCTCCTTCTCCCTCTCTCTCCTTCCCTCCTTCTCCATCTCTCATTCCCTCCTTCACCCTCTCTCTCCTTCACTCCTTCTCCCTCTTGTCTCTTCATCCTTCTCCCTCTTGTCTCTCCTTCCATCCTTCTCCTCTCTTGTCTCTCCTTCTCCCTCCTTTCCTCCTTCTCCCTCTCTCTCCTTCCCTCCTCTGTCTCTCCTCTGTCTCTCCTTCCCTCCTTCTCCCTCTGTCTCTCCTTCCCTCCTTCTCCCTCTGTCTCTCCTTCCCTCCTTCTCCCTCTGTCTCATTCCATCCTTCTCCCTCTGTCTCATTCCATCCTTCTCCCTCTGTCTCATTCCCTCCTTCTCCCTCTGTCTCTCATTCACTCCTTCTCCCTCTGTCTCTCCTTCACTCCTTCTCCCTCTGTCTCTCCTTCCATCCTTCTCCCTCTAACCTTCCATCCTTCTCTCTCTGCCTTTTCCTCCCTCCCTCCTTACTCTTCCTCTTTCTCTGCCTCCCTCATTCCCTCCCCTCCCTTCCCTCCCTTTCTCATCCCTCCCTCCCTCAACCCTCCCTCCCTCCCTCCAGGAAGCGCTATTTGAAGATGAGAAAGAGTCTGGTCAAGTTTCGTTCTCTCATCCACATGTACGTCACCCGCAAGAGATACATCAAGGTACGATGCACAAGACAGTACACACACTACACACCATTACACACAATACACAACACACCCTACACACAATACACAACACACTACACAACATTACACACAATACACAACACACAATACACAATACAGTACACAACACAATACAGTACACAACACAATACACACATAATACAGTACACAACATAATACAGTACACAACATAATACACAACATAATAAAGTACACAACATAATACAGTACACAACATAATACAGTACACAACATAATACAGTACACAACACAACACAACACAACATAATACAGTACACAACACAATACACACATAATGCAGTACACAACATAATACAATACACAACATAATACAGTACACAACATAATACAGTACACAAATATAATACAGTACACAACATAATACAGTACACAACATAACACAGTACATAATACAGTACACAAATATAATACAGTACACAACATAATACAGTACACAACATAATACAGTACACAACATAATACAGTACACAACATAACACAACACAACATAATACAGTACACAACATAATACACAACATACACAGTACACAACATAATACAATACACAACATAATACAGTACACAACATAATACAGTACACAAACATAATACAGTACACAACATAATACAGTACACAACATAATACAGTACACAACATAATACACAACACAACATAATACAGTACACAACATAATACAGTACATACAGTACACAACATAATACAGTACACAACATAATACAGTACACAACATAATACAGTACACAACATAATACAGTACACAACATAATACAGTACACAACATAATACACAACATAATACAGTACACAACATAATACAGTAACATAATACAGTACACAACATAATACAGTACACAACATAATACAATACACAACATAATACAGTACACAACATAATACAATACACAACATAATACAATACACACATAATACAGTACACAACATAATACAATACACAACATAATACAGTACACAACATAATACAGTACACAACATAATACAGTACACAATATAATACAGTACACAACATAATACAGTACACAACATAATACAGTACACACATATAATACAGTACACAACATAATACAGTACACAACATAATACACACAACATAATACAGTACACAACATAATACAGTACACAACATAATACAGTACACAACATAATACAGTACACAACATAATACAGTACACAACATAATACAGTACACAACATAATACAGTACACAACACAATACAGTACACAACATAATACAATACACAACATAATACACACAACATAATACAGTACACAACATAATACAGTACACAACATAACACACAACATAATACAGTACACAACATATACAGTACACAACATAATACAATACACAACATAATACAGTACACAACATAATACAGTACACAACATAATACAGTACACAACATAATACAGTACACAACATAATACAGTACAGTACAAACATACAACATAATACAGTACACAACATAATACACAACATAATACACAACATAACATAATACAGTACACAACATAACACAGTACACAACATAATACAGTACACAACATAATACAGTACACAACATAATACAGTACACAACATAATACAATACACAACATAATACAGTACACAACATAATACAGTACACAACATAATACAGTACACAACATAATACAGTACACAACATAATACAGTACACAACATAATACAGTACACAACACAACACAACATAATACAGAACATAATACAGTACACAACATAATACAATACACAGTACACAACATAATACACAACACAACACAACACAACATAATACAATACACAACATAATACAGTACACAACATAATACAGTACACAACACAATACAACACAACATAATACAGTACACAACACAACACAACACAACATAATACAATACACAACATAATACAATACACAACATAATACAGTACACAGTACACAACATAATACAGTACACAACATAATACAGTACACAGTACACAACATAATACAGTACACAACATAATACAGTACACACCATAATACAGTACACAACATAATACAGTACACAACATAATACAGTACACAGTACACAACATAATACAGTACACAACATAATACAGTACACAACACAATATAGTACACAGCATAATACAGTACACAACATAATACACAACATAACACAATACACAACATAATACAGTACACAACACAATACAGTAGACAGTACACAACATAATACAGTACACAACATAATACAATACACAACACAATACAGTACACAGTACACAGCATAATACAGTACACAACATAATACAGTACACAACACAATACAGTACACAGTACACAGCATAATACAGTACACAACATAATACAGTACACAACATAATACAGTACACACACAAAATGCAGCACACAACATAATGCAGTACACAGTACACAACACAATATAATACAGTACACACACACAATACAGTACACAACATAATACAGTACACAACATAATACAGTACACAACAATGCAGGACACAACATAATACAGTACACAACATAATACAATACACAACACAATACAGTACACAGCACAATACAGTACACACCATAATGCAGTACACAGCATAATACAGTACATAACATAATAAAGTACACAACATAATACAGTACACAACATAATATACAACATAACACAGTACACAACATAATACAGTACACAGCATAATACAGTACATAACATAATAAAGTACACAACATAACACAATACAGTACACAACATAATACAGTACACAATACACAACATAACACAATACAGTACACAACATAATACAGTACACAACATAATACAGTACACAGCATAATACAGTACATAACATAATAAAGTACACAACATAACACAATACAGTACACAACATAATACAGTACACAATACACAACATAACACAATACAGTACACAACATAATACAGTACACAACATAATACAGTACACAGCATAATACAGTACACAGCATAATACAGTACATAACATAATAAAGTACACAACATAATACAGTACACAACATAATACAGTACACAACATAATACAGTACACAACATAATACAGTACACAACATAATATACAACATAACACAGTACACAACATAATACAGTACACAACATAATACAGTACACAACATAATACACAACATAATACAGTACACAACATAATACAGTACACAACATAATACAGTACACAACACATAATACACAACATAACACAATACAGTACACAACATAATACACAACATAATACAGTACACAACATAATACAGTACACAACATAACACACAACATAACACAATACAGTACACAACATAATACAGTACACAACATAACACACAACACAACACAATACAGTACACAACATAATACAGTACAACATAACACAGTACACAACATAATATAGTACACAACATAATACAGTACACAACATAACACACAACATAACACAATACAGTACACAACATAATACAGTACACAATACACAACATAACACAATACAGTACACAACATAATACAGTACACAGTACACAACATTACACAGTACACAACATAATACAGTACACAACATAATACAGTACACAACATAATATACAACATAATACAGTACACAACATAATATACAACATAACACAATACAGAACATAACACAATACACAACATAATACAGTACACAACATAATACAGTACACAACATAATACAGTACACAACACAACACAACATAATACAGTACACAACATAATACAATACACAACATAATACAGTACACAACACAATACACACAACATAATACAGTACACAACACAACACAATACAACACAACATAATACAGTACACAGTACAAACATAGTACACAGCATAATACACACAACACATACAGTACACAACATAATACAGTACATACATAATAGTACACAACATAATACAGTACACAACACAATACAGTACACAACATAATACACAACATAATACACAACATAATACACAACACAGGTACACAACATAATACAGTACACAACACAAACACAACACAACATAATACAGTACACAACATAATACAGTACACAACACAACACAACACAACATAATACAGTACACAACATAATACAACACACACAACATAATACAGTACACAACATAATATAGTGCACAGCATAATACAGTATACAACATAATACAGTATACAGTACATAATACAATACACAGTACACAAATAATACATACAGTTACACAACATAATACAGTACACAACATAATACAGTACACAACATAATACAGTACACAACACAATACAGTACACAGTACACAACATAATACAGTACACAGTAAACAATACAATACAGTACACAGCATAATACAGTACACAACATAATAAAAGTACACAACATAATACAGCACACAACATAATACAGTACACACCATAATGCAGTACACAACATAATACAGTGTACACAACATAATGCAGTACACAACAACACAATACAGTACAGTGCAACACATAATACACAACATAATACAGTACACACAACATAATACAGTACACAACACAATACAGTACACACCAATACAGTACACAACATAATACAGTACACAGTACACAACATAATACAGTACACAACACAATACAATACACAACATAAATACAGTACACAACACAATACAGTACACACCATAATGCAGTACACAACATAATACAGTACACAGTACACAACATAATACAGTACACAACATAATACAGTACACAGTACAACATAATACAATTACACAGTACAGCATAATGCAGTACACAACATAATACAGTACACACAGTACTACAACATAATACAGTACACAACATAATACAG